>NC_090436.1:808465238-808765666 GCF_031143425.1 Pleurodeles waltl | reverse complement strand
TATCAATTAAACTTGACATATAGCACTGTGACTCTCACTTTTTTAATTTTTAGCTCCAGGCACTGACACTAATATCTTTCAAAATGGAGCAGTGAAGAAGAGGATGTTCAATCATGAAATAGACAGCTCTTGCTTTGAAAACTGGTGCTCACATACTGAGGACAGCTCAAGACTGTGATTTCTGTATTTCCTCAAAATCCTGCAAAATGTTTGAGCATTCAGCTGATATTGGCTGTCAACCTTAAGAATGAATACTTTTAAAGGTTTATTAAGTCCTTTCTCACCACTGTCTGCCAAGTGCTTCATGCTCCTCTTCCCCCTCTCCCAATGTAGCAGTTGTGGACACCTGCCACTGCTCTAAACTGGTTCTTTAAACTGTCCACAGGATTTGCCTTTTTGGAGGAACCATGTAGATGCGTGTCTCAGCACAGCTAGCTACACTCCCTTCAGAACACAAACTGCATCACAAGTTGAAACACTATTGCTGTTGCCTGGGCTTCATGCTTGTAGTGTCTTGCATGATTTAGAATGGATCCCTTATGGCTCCCTCAGTGCTCCATATCAGTGTGTAACGTAATCGCTAGAATAGAATGTATGAAACTTTGTTTTAGAATGTTGGGAGTTCACAGATACAGAGGAATAAAGATGTGAGATACAGATCCATGTGTGGTCTAATAATTCACCATGTACCGGGCTGGGGAAGACGCTGCAATTGGTGACGAGATGGTGAGAAGTAACCCGAAGAAGAAAGTGCTCTCCTGCAGAGTGTGCTGTGGTCCAAGCAAACTGCTCATGGTGGCACGTGTGCCTTTAGCAAAGTGCCGAGTCAGCGGCTGCTGTATGTGGAGTCCAAGTGCAAGTCCAGCTGGGGTTAAGCATGTGAATGGAAAAAGATCTTCAACGAAAAGTCTACTCATCGTTGGTCAAAAAGCTACGACCAAGATCCTACAAAAGGTACCTCGCTGCCACGCAAAATAAAATTATACAATTTATGTAGCTTTAACATTGAAGGCTCATTCAACCAGGCTTACAATGCGCAGTTAAAGACAATTATCAAATAGCACTGTTTGACAGAATGAGGGAAAAGGAAGCATACTGCCATTACTCTTACCTGAGTCTTAATTAGTGAAGCATTACAACCTCAGCACCGAGCAAGGTGTCCCAAAAAGAAGCACTGGGGTTGTGCTTACTGAGCTGTCCAGCACCTGAAGCAGCACACCATCAAAGCTGCCAGGTGGTGGCCCAGAACAACTCCAGAGGTCTCCATGATTGCAGGGGCACCGATGGAGACTAAGAAGAAGGCCAAAACTCCAAAGGCTGTCCTGGATGATCCAGAAGCTGAAACATCAGTAGGCCTTCATGATAATGCAGATTCCCAAGGGCATTTTAGTGAATTGGACACAGCTCCACACTTTATGTCAGCCACTCCCATGAACAGTTACAATGCTGCCACTTTTCTCAACAGCCACCATCATTCGACACTGCCGAAAAGCAAAATGTTGGTGACAGATGGACTGCATGGATAGAGACATTTGAAGATTTCATTGATGCACTTGAAGAGACTGATAACAGGAAGATTATCAAATATTTCAAAAATCCTGCTGGTAATGGTACACTAAAGAGTAATGGCACACATGAAATATTTAAATATTAACCAACCAGTGTAAAAAGTTTTTAAACCAATGTAATCCAAACTTTACTATTATCTGGTGTAGCACAAAACAGTAGTCTTTATATGAGTTTATTAAACCTTTGTCCAAACTATTTATCTCTCTAAAAATCCACAACACTATAGAAACTGTTCACAATCCTGAGTCACATTCTATTTAAATGCCTATACATTATCCAATTCACATCCAACTTAATTGTTCATATTCACAATTTCATAGTTAGTCCAAGTATCCCATTAGTATAACCATAATTTCCAGCTTGCTTGTCTGTCGTCAACACGTGTTTCATCCGGGGGAGTACCCCTAGGATTTCCTCAGGACTTTCTTGTCATTAAAGTTTCATCAAAACTCCCTAAAATAATATTGTCAAATATTACATTTCGGCTGTACAATATCTATTTTTAACCTAATCTATTTAATCATGTGCCAACCAAGTGACCGGGTGAGAACCACCTAGTGATATCCCTTAACGTGAGCCTAAGTGAAAAAGTTTTTGATTCTAATTTTAACCCCCTTAAAGTGTAAACTGTCTAATAGTGCATATAAAGCAGATAAGTGCAGCCACCTTGTGCCTTGAATTAGGATAAAACGTTATTAATGATGGTGTATATCTTACTCATTATTATCTAAGAAAGACCCCCCTGTGCTTCCTTATACCCCCAATAGTTAGAGGTATATCCCCTTAATTTATTTAATTTTACCTTGCTAGCTCCGTTGTCTCTTATTCCTTTAGTGTTTCATAGTATCTCTTGAGTATCGAAGAGTATAATCTGGTTATATGTATAATGCGAAATAATAAATGCATCAATATTTCATTGGTTTATGTTATTTTCATAGCAGATAATAGTGTTCATTTCAAACTTGTGGGGCGCTTACCTTTTCCTTGTTCCCTTGACTAGATTTTAAATCGTCTCTCCACGTTTTTCTTATTTGTGGTATCTATTGCGAAATGACAACCGATTAATTGTTTACCCCGAAAGCTGTCTATCCGATACGAGAGTATTAACTACTACTTTTGAGTCTTTACCTGTAACAATATTGTTTAAATGCCAGCGAGTACGCTCCTGAATGTCTAACCCGAGTTGCTACCATGCGTCCTATTTAAACGCGTAGGTTTCATAATTAAAATAGAAGACGGACTCCAGAAATCTGGCCGTCTTTGTAACGATGTAAACGATGCACTTCTTCGTGAGGGTTCCCCTTTCCCCTGATTCCACTCTAAGGTGCTAGAAATCGAAAACGGACTGCATTAACCTCACATATGTCCGTGAGAGAAACAGCCACACAAATTAGTCGTCATATAATCATTAAAGGCTGATCCATATCCTACGTGCCCTATCTACATACAATTTTGACTTCTTGTTATGCTTTGCATTCTAAATAGTCAGTAATGATCTGAAGATGATAATATGGTAACAAACTAATGAGTTGCTTTACATATCATATGAACTTTCCACTACATACCTCACCCGAGCCACTAACCCAAATCTGACTATTTATATAATTGAAAATATAATGTACATTTGACACTCCCCAAAGTAGGTGTTTTTCATTCCCTTAATTTTATTAATTCTACCATGAATTAGTTCATTTATTAACTCACTACCCTGTCATTGCTAATTATAAATCACTGAGGAAATATTCTATCTCATGATTTTTATTTAATCCTTGTTCTACAGCCCCTAGTTTCATAATCCATAATGATTCCCTCCTCCTCAGGGCCAATTCTCTGTTACCTCCCCGTGGGTTCTTTTCACATTGTTCAAAACCAAAAAATGTGAAGTCTTTATGCGCCCCTTGTGCTTTACATATCATCATATGAGAGGCTATCGGATAACGTTCATCTAGTTGTCTTATTGCTCTCCAATGTTCCGATATTCTTGTTTTAAGTGGGCGTATCGTGCTGCCCACATATATTCTCTCACATTTGCATATAAGCATGTATACTACAAATTTTGTGTTACAGTCTATGTGTGATTTTATGTATATTTTACATCCTCTTCTGTCAAGAAACTCTTTTTTGGCTTGCCATGCCCATTTACACATTGCACATGAACCACATTTGAAAAAGCCTCGATTACGTACACTGAGCCAATCTGCTTTAGTCCCATCTGGTGAATAGCTCGGACTCAAAATATTGTTAAGGGTATTCCCTCTTCTAAATGAAACCTCCGGTTTGCTCCCTATATATTTCTTGAGCGTCTCATCTTGAGTTAGTATTGGCCAGTGTTTTTTCATTATTCTCAATAATTTCTGAGAGATATCCGTATAATCTAAAACAATCCTCACTCTCTGAGCACTATTGCTCCTGGTCTCTCTGTTTTTCTGAGTCGTTAGTGATAATGTCTGTAAACGGGAGGTCTTGAGAGCCTTATTGCGAGATTTAAGTATATTATTCTCAGAGTAGCCTCTAGCTCTAAATCTATGGTCCATATCCTGAATAGCACTATAAAAATCACAGTCTTTACTACAATTCCTTCTTGCTCTGATCATTTCTCCCAACGGTATAGCCTCTATTTGATATTTAGGGTGTGAGCTTGTCGCATGCAATATAGTGTTGCAGGCGGTAATTTTCCGAAATAATTTACTCTCTATCTTATTGTTCTCTACAAATAACTCTACATCTCGAAATTCTATTTTAGACTCACTATATTTATATGTAAATTTAATATTCACATCATTTCCATTAAGGTAGTTACAAAAGCTCTCCAACGTTGTTACATCACCTGTCCATAACATGAGACAATCATCAATATATCGCCCCCAATAGAGGATATGTGAATGCCATGTTGCCGCTTTTGAGCCCCACACCCAATTTTCCTCGAACCATCCCATGAACAAATTAGCATACGACTGTGAGAATTTCGAGCCCATTGCTACACCCTGTTTTTGTCTAAACTAATTTTGTTTCACCAGAAAGTAGTTATTATTGAGTATAAGATCAATCATGTTCAGCAACATGTGTGTATGTTCTAATAAGCTCGCCGATCTCCTATTCAAAATGTGTTCTATTGCTTTCAATCCCCATTCATGTTGTATGCTGGTGTAAAGTGCTACCACATCTAGAGTTACCAGAATCATACCTGGTTCCCATTGGATATCTGACAACATACTTAATACATGTTTGGTGTCATTAATATGTGATGGTAAATTGTTTACGAATGGTTGTAGAAAGATATCAACATATTCTGACAATCTCTCAGTAGGGCCTCCTATACCCGAAACAATAGGTCTCCCTGGTGGAAATTTAAATTGTTTGTGTATTTTCGGTAGCGTGTATAGACACGGGTTTTTAGGACGAAATATTTGTAAATGTAAAAATTCTTCCTCATCCAGTAGATTCTTATCCCTCCAATCAATTAACATTCGGTTAATTTTCCCTGTCAAAGCTGACATCGGATTGTACAAAAGTCTTTCATAGCATGCAGTATCATTTAGTTGTGTACTTATTTCTTGTTCATAGTCTATCCGATTCATCACAACTATATTCCCCCCCTTATCTGCTTTCTTAATAGTCAAGTCCACATCAGATTTCAAAGTCTTTAATGCAATATATTCCTCTCGTTTCAGATTCGATTTCCTCCATTGTCTCTTCTTCATCTCTGCTTTGTCCAGATCATTCCATACTAGTCCAAAGAAAGTTTCTATATTACTGTCACTCGTTGACTTTGGTATCCAGGTTGATCTTCGTTTCAAGCCACTGGTAATATGTGTATCTGAAGATATACTTAAATCCTGTAATATCGAGGACGTTGTCACTGGATCCTCTTCAAAGTCTGTAATTGTCATTAGTGTTACAGTGTCATGAATGTCCTGGATAGACAGTTTGCTGTACGCCCCTATGTCTTTTGGAGCTCTTTCTGTGTCAGTTACACGCAAATCAAAATACCTCTTGAGTTTTAGTTTTCTCATAAACTTAAATAAATAAATTTTAGATTGGCATATGTTCCCCCCAAATGATGGACAGAAACTCAGTCCTTTATTCAAAAGTGATATCATATCCGAGGATAATTGCTTATCAGATAAATTCACAACATTGTTTTCCAATTCAACATTTATGTCTATGTCTTTTTGTCCCGTGACCTTGTTTTCATGCCCACATATGTGTCGCCTTTTATTTCCTCTTTTCCCTCTACGTGTCCTCCTACCCAATTTCTTTTCTGATTTATCTCCCAGTTGCCCTGTTTTATTCTTTTGAGTTCTTGTAAAAAACCCACTGCTTGTGTGTCAGATCCCATATGTAAGTCTCTAGTTTCAACATCGCTACTATCTGTCAATAAACTACTTCTGGATATACTTCTGGATAGAGGATATACCTCTAACTATTGGGGGTATAAGGAAGCACACAGGGGTCTTTCTTAGATAATAATGAGTAAGATATACACCATCATTAATAACGTTTTATCCTAATTCAACGCACAAGGTGGCTGCACTTATCTGCTTTATATGCACTATTAGACAGTTTACACTTTAAGGGGGTTAAGGGGGTTAAAATTAGAATCAAACAAACTTTTTCACTTAGGCTCACGTTAAGGGATATCACTAGGTGGTTCTCACCCGGTCACTTGGTTGGCACATGATTAAATAGATTAGGTTAAAAATAGATATTGTACAGCCGAAATGTAATATTTGACAATATTATTTTAGGAAGTTTTGATGAAACTTTAATGACAAGAAAGTCCTGAGGAAATCCTAGGGGTACTCCCCCGGATGAAACACGTGTTGACGACGGACAAGCAAGCTGGAAATTATGGTTATACTAATGGGATACTTGGACTAACTATGAAATTGTGAATATGAACAATTAAGTTGGATGTGAATTGGATAATGTATAGGCATTTAAATAGAATGTGACTCAGGATTGTGAACAGTTTCTATAGTGTTGTGGATTTTTAGAGAGATAAATAGTTTGGACAAAGGTTTAATAAACTCATATAAAGACTACTGTTTTGTACTACACCAGATAATAGTAAAGTTGGGATTACATTGGTTTAAAAACTTTTTATATTGGTTTGTTAAGATTTAAATATTTCATGTGTGCCATTAATCTTTAGTGTAATGGCAGATATCCCATTGGGTATATTGTGTAGGTAATTTTGGAGGGTGGATACCTGAGTTCTGTGCACCGTGTTGATAGAATTATATTAAGCCAGATTTTTTTGGAATAGGAGCGCCAATCACTCACTACCTCGCCCTCTTTTTTACCTGCTGGTAATGGTGTAAAAGAAGTCATATAGAAAATGAAGAAAAAAGCCGAAGAAGTCACGTGCTGTCAGATTAAGAATGTGTTGAATCTCAAATTCAATCCAGTACCAAATGTCAATTATAAACATTATGGGGGTTATTCCAACTTTGGAGGAAGTGGTAATCCGTCCCAAAAGTGACGGTAAAGTGACAGATATACCACCAGCCGTATTACAAGTCCATTATATCCTATGGAACTCGTAATACGGCTGGTGGTAAATCCGTCACATTTGGGACGGATTACCACCTCCTCCAAAGTTGGAATAACCCCCTATGTTTTTAGTCAAGAATTTCAAACAGCTGGTGAAACTACGGATGAATTAGTGGGAAGGCTCCCCACACTTATCAAACACTGTAAGTTCAATTAACTTAAATATGAATAAGCCAGGAGACTTAGAGTGATGAATGGATGCTTGTCCGGTTCATTCAGACAACAAATGCTGGGAGAAACTCTTAGTCTGAAGTGAGTATTGATGGCTGCCAGAGCTGAGGAATGTGCTCAGAGACAAGCTGCTGACATGGAGGCCGGAGGTGCCCAGAGCAAGTCAGCCATGTGTGTGAAAAGTAATTTGAAACAAAAGACTCAAGGACATAAAGTGATGTCTACACGCAAAAAGAAGATGTGTTTCACATGTGGATTTGCTCTTCCACATGAAGGAAAGTGTCCCGCCATTGGTCAGATATGCAAAGGCTGTGGGAAAGAGAATAATTTTCTGACAATATGCAGAGCGAAGGAAATGCAAGTGTGTCACAGCACAAAGACAAGATGGCTACCAGAATGTTCCAGAAGCAACTTTCTACACATGCCCACAAGGCCAAGGAGTGACATCAGTTGAGGCAAATAAATACTAAACAACGTCGATTATCATCTAAATCATTGTCAACAGTTCTTCAGTCTCAATAATAAGTGAAAGTGAAGAAAGTGATTGTGCTATGTTTACCTCAGAAAAATATGCACATGTCGGACTGGTTGTGAGGAGAAAAGTCAGTAAAAAAAAGTCAACATGTCAAAATAACAGAATCATACAAACACTGCCCAAAGATTACGCTGAAAATAAATGGATGTTCACTACCTTTCATCATTTATACTGGTGCTCCTATAAATATAATGCCAGAAGAAAAGTACAATAAACTGTCTCCATTACCGTGGCTCACACCGTCAAAGACCAAAGTATACGCTTGGGCTGCATCAACAAGAATGAAGAGTAAAGGTTAATTTATGGTGACAGTTAAAGATAAGAAAACAAAGGGTTAAGCACCGATCCACATACTTCAAGGTACCGCAGCAAGTGCCTGCTTGCTCATTTTCAACACTATTGCTGACATGGCACTGATTTCAGTGAATTACAAAATGAATTCTCATCACAAGATAGTAAGTCAATTCACTTCATTATTTCATGGGTTGGGAAAGTTAAAGAGTATAAAAGTAAATGTGCATATTAATAAGGATATCTGTCCTGTTGCTTAGAGAAATAGACATGTTGCTTTTCATTTCCAAGAAGCTGTTGAAAAAGAACTTGAATCATAACTAAAGCATGACATTATTGAACGTTTCACTGGTCCAACACCATGGGTCTCTCCCATAGTTTTCGTGCCTACTAAGGACCATCAAGAGCTGTAAGCTTATGCATTGACATGCGCTAAGCAAACAAAGCAATTGAACAAGAGAGACATCCAGGGCAGCACATTGCAGACATGATTATATAATTAAATGGTGCCATGATCTTTTCTCAACTTCATTTAAATAAAGGTTATCATCAGTTAGAACTAGAAGAAAATTGCCAACTGCATGTGTACTTTTGTTACACATGTTGGTTTGGTTAGATACAAAGGACTTGGCTTTGGTGTGTCATCCTCTGCAGAACTTTTCCAAGACGTCAAACAATCCATCATAAAACCTGTTGTATATGCATTTAACTATAACAATGACATATTGGTTTTTGGAGCTACACAGAAGGTGCATGATAGAGCCCTCACAATTGTATGTCAACTACTCAGTGATGCAGGTTTGACTTTAAATGCCAACAAGTGTGAGTTCAATAAAACAAAACTGAAATTCTTTGGCCATACATTTTCTGATGGGGTCATGATGCCTGTCCCGGCAAAAGTAGAAGCTTTAGCAAAAACTAAAACCCCACAAGATGGTTTGATGGTACGTTCTTTTCTTGCAATGGCCAGCTATTGTTCATGATGCATAAAGGACTTTACCACTGTCAGTGCTTCACTACACGAGTTAACCAAGTAAAGCTTTTCTTTTAAGTGGTCCAGAGAATGTGAAAGAGAATCAAACATGCCATGGAAAGTGCTACAGAAATGGCATACTTCAATCCAAAACTATATATTGAGATTGTAGTTAATAGTCCTGTTGGGTTAGGTGTTACACTTACACAGTATAGTAGATGTCCAAAATGCAAGAAGACATATTGTGGCCTATGCTAGTCAGAGTTTATCTCAAACAGGACTGAATACCTGACAAGGAAAGTTTGGTGAACATTTCCATGTATTCCTGTATAGAAAGCCTTTTAAGCTGGTGACTGATAATCAAGACTTGCTGACCATCTTTGGCAATCCAAAGGCTAAAATGCCTCCTCAAATTTAACAATGGAGACTATGAGTCCAAAAGAAGGATTATTCAATTTAGCATCGACCGGGAAAGGATCAAAATCCTGCTGACTACTTTTTGAGAGTGCCCATTCAAGGTCATTCCAAAAAGGGTGAGGTCTACATCAATTTCATTGTTAAGTACACCAGCAGCTATATCGTTAGCCCAGATTGTCACTGCTACGAGTCATGACAGTGACGTATTAAAGTTAAAACACATAATTACACATCAGTTGTAGGTCAAACATGATCGACCTCTATGTAATGATGGCGAATATCAAAAGTACAAGAATGTCAAGGATGAATTATCCACAAATCAGGAAGGCGTTAGTCTGCGAGGATACTGATTCCAGGGAGTCTATGACAAAATGTGATAGAAGTGGTTCACAAAGGACATTGTGGTATTATTGCTAGAAAGAGAGCCCTTTGGGCCTGAGGGCCTGAATTAGAGTTTGGCGGATGGGGTTACTCTGTCCATTATATCTTATGAACATCATAATATTGAGGACGGGATATCCAGCATGTTTGAGAGAGAGTAACTTGTACTATAAAATCTACATCAGGCCCTAAGTTTGGTTTCCTTGCCTAGATGGAAGAGTTGAAAAAAGGAGCTCAAAGCCTGTCATATATGCAATTGCCAGTCAACCAAAGTCAAAGTCACTCAGCATTAGCTAAACATGTCAGAACTCCTCAAAAACACCTTCGAGAAACTAGCCATCAATTTCTTTGGCCCACTGGAAAATGTACATCCCTTATGTTGATAATAGATGAATATTCATGTTTTCCATTGGTCGACGGTCTCTCATCCATGACACATAAATGAGTGATCGAAAAATTGGATGGCATATTTGCAAGATGGGGTGTGCAAGATATTGTGAAACTGGACAATGGTTCACCCTTTAATAGCAAATAATTTAAGGAATTTCTGGAGTATCTGAATGTAAAGCAAAAAAAGATCACATGCTTGTGGCCACAGGCCAATGGACTTGATGAGCATTTTATGGGTACACTAAAAAAAAGGAGTGCGGTGTGCAACTCTTGAGATGCTCAGTTTTAATGCAGTGCTGAAATCTACTCTCTGAGCTTATTGTTCAACACCCCATTCAACCACAGGTGAAAGTCCTGTGACTTTGTTGTTCGGGAAAATAATAGCAACCAAGATACCCTAACGGACCAGAGAAAGAGATACCAATGAAAACTTGATTCGTATGAGGGACTTGTTTCAAAAATAGAAAATGAAAATGTATGCAGACAAGAGGCAACATGCAAAAGGCCTCTCAATTGGTGATTGCTTGGCAGCGACAGAAAAGAAAATCTGATTCTTCTTACGATGTTGAGCCCTTTCAAGTAGTGTCTACCAAAGGACACATGGTGACTACCTATAGACCAGGGAAGTCCCTTACCAGAGGCTCTTCTCACTTCAGGCCTGTGTTTCATCAGACTTCAGCTTGAGACGGTGAAAGAAAGACTGATTGTGAAAACTCAATGACTGTTGTTGATTCCTTACCATCATTGGGAATTTCCGACATTAAAGATGACCATTCACAGCTTCCAGTAACCAGATCGAGTTGACAGATCAAAGTGCCCAGAATATTAATTAAAGAGATATAGTTGAACATATTTCTGGCACCTGAACCTGGCCTTCAGGAGGCCGAAGGTTCGCTCGATCACCCTCCTAGTCCGCTCATGGGCCTCATTGTACCGTTCCTCTGCCCTTGTCCTGGGATTCCTCACTGGGGTCAATAGCTGTGACAGGTTGGGGTAACCAGAGTCCCCTAATAGCCACACCCGGTGCCTCTGGAGTTGACCCATCACATACGGGATGCTGCTATTCCGCAGGATGTAGGCGTCATGCACTGAGCCAGGGAACTTGGCATTAACATGGGAGATGTACTGGTCAGCCAAACACACCATCTGTACATTCATGGAATGATAACTCTTCCGGTTCCTGTACACCTGTGCACTCCTGCTTGGGGGGAACCAAAGCAACATGTGTCCCATCAATGGCACCAATGATGTTGGGAATATGTCCAAGGGCATAGAAGTCTCCTTTCACTGTAACCAAATCCCCCACCTCAGGGAAAATGATGTAGCTCCTCATGTGTTTGAGCAGGGCAGACAACACTCTGGACAACACCTTGGAAAACATGGGCTGGGACATCACTGATGATATGGCCACTGTTGTTTGAAAAGACCCACTTGCTAAGAAATGGAGTACTGACAGCACCTGCACTAGAGGGGGGATCCCTGTGGGTTGGCGGATGGGTGACATCAGGTCTGGCTCCAGCTGGGCACACAGTTCCTGTATAGTGGCTCGGTCAAGCCTGTATGTCAGTATGACATGTCGTTCCTCCATTGTCGACAGGTCCACCAGCGGTCTGTACACGGGAAGATTCCTCCATCTCCTCGCATGTCCCAGCGGACGGTGCCTATGAAGGACAACAGCGAGCACAGAGTCAATCAACCCACAGGTACGTAACCACAGCTTGCACATAACACGATTCCCAATGCATTGGAAGGTTTGTGTGAGTGTTGATGCAAGGCCTAGGTATGTGTGACGCAGTAGAAATTAAGCCATGTGGGCCCTTGAAATGGCGGCTGCCTGACCTGTGAAGTGCGACAGTGGGATGTGAGGTCAATGCGCTGGCGTGGCACACCGTGGCGGTAGGCGGTCGAAGACCGCGGCACAAAGCCGCATTGGTTAACATTGAACCCTATGGGTTTCAGGAGCCAATGACGATGTGCGCCGGCGGTCGCGGTACGCACTGCCGCGGTATGCACCGCCGCGGGCGTGACCGCCATTTTCTATCTGCTTAATCACTCGATACCTGATCTTCCACAGGAGACGACCTACACTGCAAGTGCTGCTGTGACCTCGGTCTGGAAGAGACAATGGCTCATGCGACTGGGGAAAAGGCCCCTGCCTTCACTGCGGAGGAGTTGGAGAAACTTGTGGATGGGGTCCTCCCCCAGTATGCGCTACTCTACGGTCCTCCAGACCAACAGGTAAGTACACAGGGACCATGCTTAGTGGGCAATGCCTGGGTTGAGTGGGGTGGATGAAAGATGGTGGGGAGGGGAGCGATTGAAGCATGCATCAAACGACAGAGGAGAGCATGTGCCACATGGCAAGGGTGGGGATGGGGGGCTACTCACATCGAGCATGCAGAAGGTGATGACAATTTTTCTCTCCCTGTACATGTCACATAGGTCAGCGCCCACCAGAAAGTCGCTATTTGGCGTGCCATCGCCAAGGACGTCCGGACCCTGGGGGTCCACAACAGACGGGGCACCCACTGCCGGAAGAGGTGGGAGGACATCCGACGCTGGAGCAGGAAGACGGCGGAGGCTCAGCTGGGGATGGCCTCCCAACGTAGGAAGGGTGCCAGTCGTACTTTGACCCCCCTGATGTCCCGGATCCTGGCGGTGGCCTACCCCGATTTGGATGGGCGCGTGAGGACATCACAGAAGACACAAGGGGGTGAGTACAAATACATTCTGCTGAATTTGCGCGCAGTGGAGGTGTCTGGGTGGGGGAGGAGGGCTGTGGGTATCCCTAGGCCAGGGCGATTTCTGTAGGCTAGGCCCCTCCGTAAGGCATGGCCCTGTGCCCCCGCCCCCCACCTCTGTAGGGTGCCAAGTACAGGTATCCATGGCCCTGTGTCATCTATGTGTGCATTTGTCGTCAATAGGCTTGTAGGCCATGTCCCACGGATTGCGTAGTGGACCCCAAGTGCGCGGCATAGTGCAAGGGGCTTCTGTGTCTGTCCTCTCCGCCAACGGTGTCGCCAATGCATGCACTCAACATGTCTTTATTTCTCCCCCCCCCCTTTTTTGTGGTTTTCCTGTTCATGTGTGCATTAGCATCATCAGGCGGAGGAGAAGTGGCATCGGAGCACGAGGGATCTGCATCCCACATGGCCCTGGAGGGCCATGCAACGGAGTCCGAATACACCAGTGGGACAGAGGGCGAGTGGAGCTCCACAGCGGGGACTCGTGCTGATGTCAGTGACAGCGACTCGTCCTCTGAAGGGAGCTCCCTTGTGGTGGAGGCAACATCCGTGCCCCCCGCAACAACAGGTACAGCCGCCACCCAGCGCACCAGCACCGCCCTCCCAGCAGCCCCTCAGCGTTTGCCCCGTGCCTGCTCACCCAGGAAGGTGGGCATCTCCTTCGCCCCAGGCACCTCAGGCCCTGCCCCTGTCACCCCTGCTGCCCTCATTGGGGAGGTCATTGACCTCCTGAGGACCATCATTGTTGGGCAGTCTACCCTTTTGAATGCCATCCAGGGTGTAGAAAGGGAGGTGCACCAGAGTAATGCATACCTGGAGGGCATTCATTCTGGTCAGGCTGCCCATCAGCGATCGTTCAACGCTCTGGCCTCAGCACTGACGGCAGCCATTGTCCCTGTCTCTAGCCTCCCCCCTCCAACTTCCTCCGCCCAGACCCAATCCCCTGTACCTCTGCCTATCCCAGACACACCATCAGACCAGCCTGCACACACCTCAACACCCAAGGGAAGCTCATCCAGACATAAGCACCACACATCACACAAGCATTCACACAAGCAACATCCACATGCAGACATACCAACACCCACTGCCTCCACTGTGTCCCCCTCCTCCTCGTCTCCCTCCTCCCTCCCTGTGACGTCTCCACTCACACTTGCATGCACAACATCTTCAGCCACTACGTCCATCACCAGCACACCCACCAGAACACTCCACACACGTGCAGTCACCACCCCCACTACCATTTACACGTCCCCTGTGTCCTCTCCCAGTGTGTCTGTCACCCCCTCTTCCAAACTACACAAACGCAGGCAGCCACCCACCCAACAGCCATCCACCTCACGACAGCCTCCAGCCCAAGCACCTGCACCCAAAGACACCAGACTTCACACTCCTACAACCACATCCTCTTCCTCCACTCCCATACCCACTACACCTACCCGTCCCTCTCTTTCCAAATTGCTTTTCTTTTCCAAACTTGACCTCTTTCCAACAACTCCCCCACCCCGTCCATCTCATAAGACTCCAATCAGCACCTCAGCCACCACAAAACCTGGACCTGTAAAGACTGTTTGCCATGGACTGTGGAGTCCCCCACCCTCAAGGGCAGCCAGTTCAGCTAGGAGCCAAGGCACGGCCAGCCCACCCCTGGAAAAGCATCCGAATATTGCCAGTGCCCGGGGCGAGAGACCAAAGACACCAGGGACAAAAATCCCTACATTGGCTCCGGCAGGAAGTCGGGTGCCACCTGGCACACCGCCAAAGGTGGGAAAGGGCCACAGGCGAACAGGGAAGGGTGGGAAGGGCAGCACGCCCGACAAGTCCTGCAGCAGGCCAGCTGGCCAGGAGGGCCCCACCAGCCCCATCTCAGGTGTGCAGGAGGACACCCACAGGCCCGGTACTGCAGCCCTGGAGGGCCCGCAAGCCACGTCCCAGGTGGGCAGAAGGACACCCACAGGCCCGGTACTGCAGCCCAGGAGGGCCCCACAAGCCACCAGACAGATGGGCAGGAAGGCCCCGCCAGCCACATGTCAGGTGGCGAGTGACATCCATGCCATGGCCGGATCCGCTGACCTGGACACTCATCTCAACCACCGCTGAACAGGGCCCTTCATCTCAAGCACCGCTGAACTGGGCACCGCCGTCTCAAGAACCGCTGAACTGGGCCCTTCATCTCAAGCACCGCTCGGCTGGGCACCGGCGTCTCAAGAACCGCTGCACTGGGCCCTTCATCTCAAGCACCGCTGAACAGGGCACCGCCGTCTCATGCACCGCTGAACTGGGCACCGCCGTCTCAAGCACCGCTGAACAGGGCCCTTCATCTCAAGCACCGCTGAACTGGGCCCTTCATCTCAAGCACTGCTCCGCTGGGCACCGCCGTCTCAAGCACCGCTCCGCTGGGCACCGCCGTCTCATGCACCGCTGAACTGGGCCCTTCATCTCAAGAACCGCTGGCCCATTGGCGGAAGGGGCAGGCCCGCATCTGTGTCGGGCAGGGCTGCACGAAGCACTCTGGGCACTAGTCCCCCTCCAGTACCAGTGGAGACTGTCATCCACTTGAGAGACTGTGGCTTTGCACTCCCCAGGATGGCACAGTGGGCAACCCACCCACTGTAGAGACTTGAGAGACTGTGGCTTTGCACTCCCCAGGATGGCACAGTGGGCAACCCACCCACTGTAGAGACTTGAGAGACTGTGGATTTGCACTCCCCAGGATGGCACAGTGGGCAACCCACCCACTGTAGAGACTTGAGAGACTGTGGCTTTGCACTCCCCAGGATGGTACAGTGGGCAACCCACCCACTGTAGAGACTTGAGAGACTGTGGCTTTGCACTCCCCAGGATGGCACAGTGGCCATAGAGGCCCCTCGTGGATCTGGCGTCGTGGACTCATCTGGCTGAGGTGCCCCCCCTTCCCTTCCCCCTGAGGTGCCTGTAGTTTTCCTATCTGATGCCCCTGCAGTGTTCTCTCCGTTGGAGGCAGGTATCCTGTGTGGGCTTTGCCCATGTGTTTTGGCCCAGTGGCCCACGAACAATGGCTGATACACATATCGGACTGGACAATTTATGTATATAAAGTTATAGATGTGTGATATATTTTATACTCAGTCTTACAATATAATTCTAAATTTATAATCATTTCCTTTTGTCTTTGCATTCTTCCAGGGGGTTTGGGGGGGTAACTGTGATGTGTTGCTATGCATTGATGTGTGTGTGTTGTAGTGGGTGAGGGTGAGGGTGGGTGTGTCGCATATGTGTGTCCCCATAATTTTTTGCCTCCCCCCTCCCCTGTGTCGTAGGTGCAGTATTCACCGTTGTCTTCTGCGCCGGCGTTCGTGCTCCTGGTAGAGGATCAGGAAGACAATGGCTGGTAGGATGTGGAGTTCGGGTTCCATGCTGTCCAGATTCCTCGTAGGGTGTATGGAGGTGAGCGTTTTCCGTTTGAAATGGCTGTTTCCGTCGTGTTTTTATCGACGGGGCTACCGCCCCGGAAAAGGTGGCGGATTGGTGGGTTGTGATAGGGTGGGCTGTACATTGTCTCCCGCCTGTCTGTTGGCGGTGACCGCCGCACTGTTTGTTTGTCCCGCTGTGGCTGGCGGTGTGTTAAAGTGGCGGTCTCTGTTGGCGGTTTCCGCCAGGGTCGGAATTGCATTTTTTTTACCGCCAGCCTGTTGGCGGTTTTGCCGCCGCTTTAACACCGACCGCCAGGGTTGGAATGACCCCCATTATGTCATTAAAATCCTCAGCCACTATCTGAAGTGCAGAAGTCGACTCCAGAAGGAGCTCTGTTACCTTGGCCAGTGTGGGTATTTGGAGTCTTGGAGGGGCATACACACTCATTAAAGTTATTTCAGACCAGCCCCTGTAGCCTTGCACCCCTACATATCTACCTTGACGGTCTGTCCAGGTCTGAGTCATGAGAAAGGGGAAATCCTTCTTCAATAATATAATGACCCCGCTGGCCCCCTTAAAGAATCCTGCATGAGCTTGGGTGGAGTACACTCCTCGCCCCAAGAATCGGCAGTGTGAACCCTGTAAACTACATCAGGTTGCATCCATTTAATAAACTTTGCCACCAGCCCCCTTTTAATTTTGTTAGCCAGGGCATTGACATTCCAGGTCAGTAGCATGAGCAGTTGATGTTCTAGTATGTCAGACTGCACCATCTAGAAGAGGTTGGTCCCTGTGTCTGTGCCTGTCTATGTGTGTTCTTCTGTGAACAAGGTTGTAATTGTGTGTCTTGGAAACAAACTCCCCAACATAGGAAGGTAAAACTTATTGAACTTTCTTTTCCACAACTATCCCCCCCACTCTGATCCCCAAAATTTCCCCTCATCTTTAGCCATAATTCCAAAATCAGGGCCCGCATGTAGAGAATGTGAGAGGTCTGTAGCCCTCCACCAACAATTACTTACGGTTCCCCAGTTGTAACAACAATGGGAAATAACTATACCCACAAACCAGAAAGGACTAAGGGGCATATTTATACTCTGTTTGCGCCGGATTTGCGTCGTTTTTTTTTACGCAAATCCGACGCAAAACTAACTCCATATTTATACTTTGTTGTTAGACCCGTCTAGCGCCAAAGATCTTGGAGTTTGCATCATTTTTTTGCGTGGACACCTTCCTTGCGTTAATGATATGCAAGGAAGGCGTTCCCGTCTAAAAAATGACTCCGAGGCATGTGCGCCGTATTTACACTCCCGGGCAAAAATGGCGCCTGGGAGTGGGTGGGTCAAAAAAAATGACGTCCAGCCGCTTTAGCGTCATTTTTTAACGCCTGGTCACGGAAGGCGTTAAGGGACCTGTGGGCTCGGAAGGAGCCCAGAGGTGCCCTCCCATGCCCCCAGGGACACCCCCTGCCACCCTTGCCCACCCCAGGAGGACGCCCAAGGATGGAGGGACCCATCTGAACTTACCTTAAGTTCAGGTAAGTATTTTTTTATTTATTTTTTTGTGGCATAGGGGGGCCTGATTTGTGCCCCCCTACATGCCACTATGCCCAATGACCATGCCCAGGGGACATAAGTCCCCTGGGCATGGCCATTGGGCAAGGGGGCATGACTCCTATCGTTGCTAAGACAGGAGTCATTTAAATGGGGGTTGGGAGTCAAAAAAAATGGCGCAAATCGGGTTGAGGCGAAAATTTTGCCTCAGCCTGACTTGCCCCATTTTTTTACGCCCAAGCTCCATTTTCCCCTACGCCGGCACTGCCTGGTGTAAGTCATTTTTTTTTACGCACACCAGGCAGCTCCTCCGGCTAACGTCATTCCATAAATAAGGCGCCCGCATGGCGCTTTGGAATGGCGTTAGCCGGCGTTAAATTTTTTGACGCACAACTGCGTTGGCGCAGTTGTGCGCCAAAAAGTATAAATACGGCCCTAAGAGAGGCTGGAAAGGAAAAACGATCAATCAAAGTTTCAACATTCTCTCCAGTCCCCCTAGCATCCTCCCCCTTAATTTCAGATTAATTTCAGTTTCACCATTCAGCTACTTGGCCCAAGGTTTCCTTCTGCCTCATCCCGTGTCAGGGAGATTGTAGATCTGTGTTCTAGCTCCATTAGGGTATCCCCTTATATCAGAAGATGGGGGTCGTCCGTTTCTGAAGAGTGGTCTCTTTCCATGTGAGCCGAGGTGCTATCTCTCTGACTCTGGGTATGTTTAGACTTTTTAATTAGCAGGTTTTGTTCCCATAAGTGTCTGAGGATAGTGCTGTGTCTTCTCTCCATTCTCGGTTGTTACATGGGGTGACTCCTCATCTGGGGTCACCGTCTCGATTCCTCTTCCTTCATTCTGATCTTGGTGTCTTGGGTCTCGCACCCTGCAAGAAAGGGGCTCAATCGCTCAATTGTCTCTCTCGTGTCTTCCTCAAGGGTGGACGTTCCTCCAACCATTCCCATTCCTCCAGTGGGGACTGGAAGAAGAAAGCTTTCCCCTCATATAGGGCCTTTAGCTTTGCTGGGAATAACAACATATACCTAAGTTTCAGGGTGCGCAGATTTACTTTGTTCAGAGACATTGCTTCTGAACCTCACTGGAGTAATAAAGAAACACCAGAATTTTTGTATTATCAAAACTAATCTCCCCCAGGTGATGAACCTCTCTTAAGATCATGTCTCTGTCCAAGAAATAAAGGAATATGGCTATTATTGGGTGGGGGAGCTCCCAGGGGGCAGAGTGGCGGGGGGGGGAGGGTGGTCAGTGCTCTGTGTGTCCGTTCTATAACGAAATAGGAGGAAAATTGCTCAGTTGGGAGGGAAACTCGTAGCCATTTAGTTACAAATGCCCCCGGATTAGGGCCCTCTACCCCCTCCGCAAAGCCCACAAAGCAAAGGTTATTCCTTCTGGCACGATTTTAAGCATCTTCTATTCCCCAGTGCAAGTCTTTCATTATGGCTTTGAGCTCTGTAACTTCTTTCCTGAGGGCGCTGGTCGTGTCTTCCACTGCTGAGGTTCTGTTCTCTGCGTGGTGACTAGTTATGACACAGTCCAGAGGTCTTGACGTATGAGGGATATGGCTGATTTCACCCCTCCAATCATTCCTTCCAGGGCCTCCCAGGAGGACTGGATTGCACAAAGGACAACTGCGTTATCCGGCAAGGCTGTGCCAGCAGGTTCAGTCTCTGCTGGGGGAGTCGCGATTTATCTTACCTTGCCTAGAGGACTTAGGGCCTTTGTCTTTACCCATGTCAATGTAGGTGCAGTGTACCCACCGGGGAGGAGTTAGTTATTAAGTGAAGCCGGATGAAGTATTCCTCGTCCCTCAATCAGCTCCACCAAGCGTAAGTCATCCAAACCTCACTTGGGTGTTAGTGTCAGGGGTTAAAGTACTTGCCGTTGATTGGATCCCCCCACTACATATCAGGGGTAATGAAGCTCTGTTCCCCCCTCGGCGCTCAGTTGTCTACCCAGCTGTGGATGTTCTGAGAGACACGTGTTGTTGTGGATTCATGTTCGTCTCTGGTCTAAAGTCACTGTTCCCCAAAGGGGGGCTGATGGAAGGAAACCCCTGGGCTGTCCTCCCAGTCGGATGGGCAGGCTGGGGCCCAGCAGCACCTCCCGGCCACCCAACGCCACACATGAGTCCCTGTGATGCAGAACGGGGAAAGGCACTAGCCATAGTCGGCCCCGGCACCCACTGGTCAGCTAGGTTTGTCCACGCCACCATCAGCTCACCACGCATGTGGTCTCTTGCTCCTCATTCATCCAAGATGGAAGCGGTATTGTCCGTTACTACCTCGCCTGCCTCAACAGGACACTTGCGGTGACCACAGAGTGCTGGGGTGGGGGCAGTGCTGATCGGTCAGCAGATGATGGGAAATCCCCCCGTAGAGTATGTGGCGGAATGTGTCCCCTCAGCCCCCAGCAATCAGCACCCCAACAGTGGTTAAAGGTGAGCAAAAGAGTCACTCTGTGTGTTGAGGGTCCTCCCTCCTCGAAGAGCCCACAAAGCCGTTGGGAGTGTCACAATATTTTAAATCCTCGAATGACTGCAGGCCCTCCCTGGCTTTTAGCTCTATGTGGAGGGAGGCCACCTGCTGCTGGCCCGGCACCACCCCCCCTTTCATCGCTGACCTCACTGTCTGCTTCGCTCAGCTCCCCTCGTCTTATCATGGGGGGGGAGAAGATGGTGTACGCCGTGCACCAAGACCCCCAACCACCCTGGCCCCATCCGCAGTCTGCCGTTACCTTAACCAGGGAGTGGTGCAGCTGCTGGTCGTGATTCTCGCCTCGAATGCCCAGCCTCCTGGCCTCCTCCACTTTAAGATTGGTGCCAGCCCCAGCCAGAGCAGGGGATCACCATTTGCCTGATCTCCCCCTTCTCGGCCCCAGAGAGCTTCGCTCAGGGCTCAGTCAGTATCCAGAAGGATCCAGTGCGCAGGGGCTGTGGGCTGCGACCCACCCTGTTTTGGTATGGGCCAAGCCTCACTCCACCTCCTGCGGCCCTTGTCTTAGTCTTTCAGGTGTCTTGGAGAGCCTCCAGTGGGCCTCTGGTTGCCCCAGCAGTCGGGTTTTCATGGTTCTCTGCTCCCTTCTTGATGCAAGGCACAATGCGACTCAAGAATATGTAGTAGCGTTAATTGTCTGCAGGATTTTAATCAGATTATGGGGATTCGTAGCGGAGCGCAGTTAAGGAGCATCCGCTATCTTAGCCCCTCAGGCCACACCCCCCCATGCATTGTAGTCTTGGTGGTGAAGGGTAGCTTTATCCACCAAATATATTGAAGGTGATGTGTCACCACAGTATAACTTATGTTGCTTCTCTGAAGCAACATGGCATTTTGGGTTGACCTAGGGCAGTGGTTCCCAACCTATGGTCTGGGGACCCTTGGGGTCCACAGAACTTCCTCAGGGGGTCCGTGACTGCTTAGAAAATTAACTAATATTAACAGATTGATAAAGTGCATATAAATAAAGTGACTACATGCATAATTGAAAAAAATTAAACATACTGTATATGTCAAGGTATTTGAAATTAGAGGCTAAAAATTAAATTAGTATCCTCAGAATGATTCATGGGAGCAGTACAGGTGCGTCAAACAGAATAAATTATAGACAGTGTGTGGCTTCAATCGAATTTAGAAAATCTCCAACCTTCTTATTATGGAACGCTCGTTTCTATATTTTTTGAGTATTGTTTTGCAATTCAAATCATCGACAATGTTTAGGCCTGGGTCCCCGGCTTTCAGTAATGACATAGTTGGGGTCCCCGGATTCCAAAAACGATTCAGTGAGGGTCCCCGTGTTCCAATAATGATAAAGTGGGGGTCCACAGAAGTCAAAAGGTTGGGAACCACCCACCTAGGGCACCTAACACAGAAGTGCAGTATACACAGGTCCACAGGCACATTAGTAGTGTATTTTATTTTACGGTTGTGATTATAGATAAAAGATGGTTATGTAAGATGTTTACTTAAGGGAATCTTTGTCTATGTGCAGGACAACAGAAAGGTTTTCTTTAGGTTCAATCAATGAGAAATACAACACACATGCATTCATAATGCTTATGTACTAATAAGAGTTGTGTCCCACAATATAGTAGCATATGTGCAGAAGTGCAGTGCTTGTGAGAAGTGAACATTGAGTGAATTCAGAAACAATGTGCAAAAGCATACAACATGACAGAGGGAGGTTCCAGCCACTTGCTCAGGCTGTTTTGGCTGAATTAGAGACACCCTGACACTGCTTGTTATTCAGTTGACATGATTGTTATATGTGAACCAGTTTTGTACTTTGTTTTGCTGCTATTGTGTAAAGTAAAAAAACAATAAAACTTTTTTTTTTAAACAGAAAAAAATCCTAGTGAACATTCAGTTGTATTTCACACAACCAGTGACGTTACCTAACGTTTCCAAGGTTGTTGTCAAATCAGAAGAAACTACATAAAGATAGCATTGATGTTTCGTCTGGTAGGTAAATTATGTGGCAAATTGTCATGATGAGGCACTTCTCTTGTGCCCTCATTGGGCCCCCTAAAACCACCATGAGTGTGCTGTATTCTTGATAGCGCTCACCATGGCGCATATTAGGGAACTAGCGTCAAAATGTTGCAACTAGTTTTAAAACAACTAGTTTTAAAACAATGGGGGCCTCATTTTAACACCTGCCTTAGGCAGGTGTTAAAAATCACTCTAGAGATGGTGCAGTGGAATCTTATATATTCCATTGCACCCTTTTCCTGGGCCTCCTAATGCCAGAACGCCTCCCTTGCATATTTTATGCCTGGCACAGACATAATGTGGCACAAGTGTTTACAAAGTGTCGTAATGCGTATATTACGCCAATTTGTAAATATGGTGCAGCATTTTTGCCAACCTAACACCACATTAGCATAAAAAAATTATGCTAAAGTGGCACAAGGTGGCGGTAGGGCCTTCTTAATTCTGGCCCTATGTTTTTGTGAGGTTTGTATTAGCAAGAGTACAAGCTATCTGGTGTGCTGAGCATTTGTTTAGATTCACCTGCAGCAATAATGAAGGGGACCAATTATGATGCCACAGGCTGGCCTAAGAAGAGAGAAGTGTAAACTGTTTTAGTGCTTACACTCATTTAATTTTGTACATCACGTGCGGAGTGAAGTTGCATTTTTACGAACCAGGTAAAAAACAATTACACAGTAATAAGCTCCTTGAAGTCAATTGATCACACATGATTTGTGATTTTAAAGACATTTTACAGAGTCCACAAGCAAGACGCGGCATGCCCTTATTTTGCATCACTTGTCTCCCTGTGAAGATCTCCAGCAGCTGGGAACCTCGTGATTTATTTTATTTATAAACGCAGGAAGGAGCCGCGCGTCAATGTGCATGTTTGGGGTGGCATTTAAAAGATATACAGTTTCTTCTTCCTGGGTGTAAGACCCGGGCTGGATCTAAAGCACAACCGTGTACACTGGAAGTGGTGGCATGGAACATTCTGTCATCTTCCCTGGTGAGACACTGATTAGGCACAATGTGACTTCTACCCGAGGGAAAGACTCGGACTGGATCAAATGAGCAAACGTGTACTTGGAAAGAGACACCATGGGAACAATCTGTCTTCTTCCTTAAGACCTGGGGTGGATCAACTATGGATGACTGGGGATTTCCATGTGTCTTATTAATCGGGGTCTGTGGATGGCTCTTTCCAAGACATGACTTGCCACCAGATTTAGAGAACAAAGCGCTATTGCTTGGAAACATTACAAATACAGTATAGCATTTGTATTTTAACAAATATAACAGTATATGATCATTAAAACCTGCCATCCAAAATGAAATGGCTCTAAGCACTAACAAAGGTTGCACTAGTCTTCGTTGAGGACAGGCTGTGGGGCCATAAGTGTAGGGCTTCTTTCATAGAAATGGTCCCCTCCAATATCTTTGGAGATGAGTCTAAACAACGCTCAGCACACAAGATACCTTGTACTCTAGCCAACACGCCTTCACAATTATCTCTTTCTCATGCAGGCTGTCTCATCTACCTACTCACCTGATGAGAACCTGTGTTTTTTAAATAAATCATTTCCCTACGGCTCGATGACATAGTTTTTTTCTGTTTTGGCAACAACCTTGAAATGTTACAAGCTGGCTGAAATACAATTGAATGCTCGCTAAGCGTTTTGGCCCACATTATGACCCTGGCAGTCCATGGACCGCCAGGGCCGCGGGAGCGGTCTCACTGCCACGGGACCGGCGGTGCAGACCGCCATATTACGACCGCAGCGGTTTGGCCACTGCCAAACCACTACGTCCCGCCCACGCCCGCCGCTTTACCACTTTTACTTTTCTTCTGGAAGTCTCACCGCTATGAAAATGCTGGCAGAAAGGTGTCCCGATGACAGGAACTTGCGTTCCTGTCGCTGGGATACCCCCCAAACACCTCCGCACACATGCACGCATGCACCAACACACACACAATCACACACAGACACACCCCCAATCACAACATTCACCCCCATAGACCCGCATACACACCCATACACACGCATGCATACACTCTCCATCCCCCACCCCCTCCCTTCAACTACATCCATACATATACAACCCCACCTCCCTCATTCATCTTCACACAACCACACCCACACCCCAATCAGCCTCACCATACGCACACACACACACACAACATATACACATACAAACATACAGGCACCTGCACGCCGGCACTCACTCATAACTCCTTCCCCCTTACTCATTCACCCATGCACACACTCCCACCCCTGTCCACATGCATACACATCACCACATTTACACACAGACACATGTGCACACACAATCACTCACCCTTCCTCCCCCCACATTCATGACACGCATACACACACTTACACATACCCATTCACACCCCACCACCTCTCTCCCCTTGTGGACGACACTTACCTCGTCCGATGAGATGCTCCTCCGTGAGTGGACAGGACCTGATGTTCCCATCGCTGGCACACCACGCCAGAAAAAGACCACCACACAGAATTACGGGTTGTAATTCTGTGGGTGGTCTTTTTCTGGTGTGGCTGTGCCGGCAGTGGACCCACCTAAGTGCCGCCGACCACCGTAGTGCATGCCGCTGTATATCCGACTGCCAGCAGTGTGGATATCTGGTGGCAGTCATAATACGGCAGTCAAAAGACCGCCAGCACTGCCAGTCTTCCCGCAGCCACAGCTGAGGCGGTCTTTGGAAAAGATTGTCGCAATCATAACGAGGGCCAGTGTCTGCTTTTGCACATTCTTTCTGTATTCACTCAATTATCACTCCTCACGAGCACAGCACCTTTGCACATTAGTAATATAAGTATAGAGTATAGGTTGAAAACTGACCCACTAGCTCATTTTCAGACTGGACAAGCTCCAAGCTCTAAAAAGTCTTGCATCACTCCATTGGAGAATAAGTCCCCAATCTTACCAATTCCCACTTCTTCCCAGGTTGAAAGGTTATTTTCCATTGTTGTTCTTTGAAGCCCGGTAGGCACAGTAACGGATATCAGATTATTGGGCTTCCCAATGGTATCCCTCAAAATCTGGTACTCTAAGCCCTCCTTCTCTGGCAGATCTCCACCACCCACACTCTCATCACAACTCAGGACTCAACCTCTCCTGCTGTTTCCCTGCCCCAGTCGCTAGTCAACGGCATTGGCAGATCTTGTTTCTGCTGCATTGTACCCTGTACACATGGAGATGAGAGAAGGAGCCAGGATGGAATGCTCTGCTGTTCAGCAAGAACCCCATATAGCCACTCTTTAAGGGCTTCTTGTGTCCCGCAACACCATCCCCATCAGACACAGATAGGATCTCTCACTCGCCAGCCACCAATAGCAGCACCGTATAGCCAGGCAGTTCTTTTGATGATGAACCCCTTGTCTATTGACACACAGCCACTAATGCTCCTCACAGCGCTCACACTGTTCCGATTTCACCTCTTTGCTCCTTCACAAAGGCCTTCAGATCAGTATTGCAGCAGATACAGCCTGGTCACTCGCAGCTCCCAAGCCGTATGTTCTACTCCATTGTTAGTTAGCCATGCCCACAGTTATTGTTCTAGTTTTGAGTGAGAGGTTGCATGTGTTTGCGAGTGTGCATTTGATTCTGAACAGGATGCAGCACACAATGGCTGCATGTGCTATTGTTACAATCGTATGTTGCACGTGTTAACTCAGGGAGTTTTATGAGACTAATTGCCAGTTTCCATTGAGTTGTTTTTGATCTTTTTGCTGAATGTTATGCCTGTTTTAGGTGTTTACAGTGTATATCTGCGATTTTTGCAACCGTCTGTCATAGCCTAGTACAGGTAGGCTGAACTAAGGATCATTTTATCTGTGCAGTATTGCTGTATTTTGTGCTGAATGGCTGTTTTTGCGATTGGCTGTCTATGTACTACAAAGGTTTCTACAGGATCCTCTTCTGCTGTGCTTTTGTGTTTTCTGTTTCAGTTGATTTCATAATGGACGCAGTGTATTTATGCTACATTTTTTAGCTAAGTAGCATTGATGCTGTTCTCTTGACGCATTCCTGATTTAGTTGAACATGTACTTTCTTTTATAATTGTGAACTATTTCTAGTGTTGTTTGAATACACTTTCCAAGTGTGCTCGTGAGATGCAGAGGGAGGTGATCTGTGTATATGTGATGGCCGTGCTACTGGGCACAGTGCACTTCACGTGGATATATCTGAGAATCATAGCAGCGGCTTGCTTTCAATGAGTAGCATTGCTATTTATCAGTGAGGGATATTGATACTTGAGAAGCAAGTAAATGTTTTACACAAAGCATTAGTTCAGATCCATCATGAGGATATCTCATTGTGCATGGTGAGGCAGTCTTGTGTGTTATTTGTGCAAGTTGAAGCTGTGTGTGAGATTTATTTCATGGTGGTGATATGTATTTTAGTGCTGCTATTATGTTTTTTTGTGCTCTTGTGCAATTTCAGTTTGTGTTTTAATTTTCGTACTGAAATGTCATTAGGTATGGGCTTACTCTAGTACATTGGCCCCTGCATTTTTTGTTCATGACTTTATGCAAAAAGAGAGATATGTCCTGAATTTGTCATTTTCTGCATGTATCTGTGTTTGTGCTGCCCAAACTGCCATGATATCTGGCTTTGAGATGTTTTCTGATTCCCAGACTTTATTCCTTTGTGGTTTTTAGGCATGGACCTGGATCAACCCCAACTTGTGGAGTCTCATCCATGTTCTTCCCAAAACACAACGGCTCCAGCATCAGGAGCCACCAAGTGGGATGAGCTGTTTTAGCCGCTTCATCGATAACAAACAAGCTTGCTTTAAAATCTATAAATAAACCTAGCAGCTGGGGAGTGGGAGCGTGAAAAGTAAAGACCCAAGGCATATTGTCTTCACTACCTTGTAAGTCCAGCTGACAGTTGTTGGAGTCAGATGTGCTTTGAAGACTGTACTGCTAACACTTAGCTCCTGGTCGCGTTCGCTACTCATGCACCCGCAACTCCCTGTCAGTCATAGCTTAATTAATGCTTCTGACTCAGCCCTGCCAAGTGTCACGCATCTCTCGTTAGAACAACACATTTCTGGTCATTTTCCCGCAATGCCTGAGATTGTCATGCAAGACCTGAAGTGCGGTAAAACCTTCTTGTTCCAGTTTCTCACTTTCTAGGTGAGCTCCGAGTAGTGTTTATCAAAGGCCACAAGGTAGTGAAGGTGTACAACCGGAGGTATGGGATTCTCTATATATTACGATATTTATATGGTTCCCTCGTCTTCATCGCTTGATTTTGCTTGCAATAAAATGTCACTTATAGTCTTTGAATTGTCACTCATAATTGCATTGAAATTCTGAAAATGTCACACATAGAAATCTGAAACCTTGGCAGCTATGCTGACTGTGCCTGCCTGCTTGTGCACCTGCAGCAAATGACCAAAGCAGACCTGTCCCAAGAAGGAAATAAACACCCTTCCATTTAATCAGAAAATTCGAGCACAGCATAGTAGTTAACACAGCAACAACTCCCCTGACTTACTCTTTGCAAGTGATTTTGTCCTTTAGGCCAATGAGCCGCGTTGAGTCCGCTGAAAATATACACAGAAAAATGTAATGTTCGACAAACAGTAACGCCAGCTGTATCGCGTTTGCTATTTAATTCTAAAATAAATGTTAGTGCTGAAAAAAAGCCCCATAAAGCAGAGTTATGCATCCGTCCTCTGATAACAGGAAAGTGCCACGCAACCTACTAAATGCGGGCTCTCCTAATAACAATTAGGATCTAACAGAGAACTCCGATGTTAATGTGTGCAGCCATAGAATGCTCCGTTTCATCTCATTTTATTGCGGTTTATACACACTGCGCTTTCTAATTCAGAAAGATAGGGCACAAAATGGACCGAGGTATCAACCCAGAGTAAATACGAGAATAAAAGGCAGATTGGATCAAGAAACAACCTGAGAGCAGAAATCACTTTTATGACACATGCATACTTATACCTATGAGAAGCTGACCATCAAATGAGTGGCGAATTTTCTTTTTTTCTTCTCTTTTTTTTCTTATTCCTCCTTTGTTTCATTTCAATCTACTGTTATTTTAATGACTACCAATTAATAATTACACAGTGGAGTGCAAACACCAAGTATTAGGAAAGCGATCAAACACATGCCCGCCGGATAAACACGTGTGTACTGAATAAAAAGATGTAATTAAACCCATAAGAAGGATAATAGTAGTGTATAAATGAATTATTCAAGAAAATCACCAAGTAATGATATGACGGGATAAAAGTGCAGATGATAAGCGTACTTTGTATGGATAGATTACTGAATAATTAATTGTAATTAGCGCGTGTACACCCCTGAAGTTAAAAGATGTATTGAATTAATGATTAAGAGAGACAACTAGGATTGAACATTGTAAAGCAAATACATGAGGAAATGGAGGGGAAGATTTATGGAAAGTGGCGTTGTACTGAGTGCAACGCACCTTTCCCTGCGCCCCTTAACACCCCCCTATCGCCACCAGGTGTGCGCCGTATTTAAAATACATCGCACCATGGCGCAGGGTAGGGGGCTATAGTGTCACTTTTCATGACACTATTGATTTAATCTGCAGGAGTAGCGCCAAACTATTGGCGCTACTCCTGCAGAGTACACAGGGCCCCATTCTAAAGAATAGAAGCCCCCTTTTAATGCCTACTCTTGAGCAGGCGTTAAAAGTGCTGTGAAAAATGTTGCACGGACATTTCTTTTCACTGGTGATCACAGACATTGTGTCGCTATCGACCAGTAAGCACCATTCATTTGCACCAGAAGGGCTATATCTATCAATGACGCAGCAAAGTGGGTTTGCTGTTTCCGCCATACTGTGCTCACCAACTAAAACCTTCTGTGCACTTCATGAAAACTATGAGTTTTCTACCGAGAGAGATCAGAAAGTTGGATTTTTTCTACAAAATGTGCAAATTCGATAAGATATGTACTTTCCTTTACTTTGCTCAATGCCAACTAAAAGGGAGCATACTATGGTATAAAGTAGTACGATGCAATACAAAATCAAAAGAAGAGAATGTCACACAGAAATGCAAATGCCTGCCCTAATGGAGGCAACTTTGCCGCCATCAAAACGTGTTCAACAATTATCCTTCAAACATGTTAAACTGTGCGGCACAGCCGGAACATTATCACCTATGTGTCATTAATAAATTATTGATTTTTCCACTACTATTAGCTATGAAAATTAAATTGCATTTTAAGCAGGAACCCTAGAATTATGTGGCATGGGAGGAACAAATTATATAGCAGGTTAACTACATAATGCTGCAAGACAAAACAAAATTGCAACGTTATGCAGCACCTTTTGGGGCAGTATTTGTTCTCCTCTTTTTCATTTTTACACTATAAGAACTGTATGGGCAGATCTCATCTTACTACTATCAGTAGTAATACCTCAACTTCCACCACGGCAACACCAACACAACTGACCTCCTTGAAAGCATGAACAAATCTGCCTCAAACAACTGGTCACTGACCCCATCTACATTGAAGGAACATACTTGACCCCATTTTCACGTCCAGTGACAGAGTCAAGTACCACCACGTCACACAGCTCACCTGGACTGACCACTACAGCATCTACTTCACAATCTCAGGGCCTGCCAATACGGGCATTGTGCCCCCAACTCCATGCACACAGACTGGAAAAAGGTTACAGAACATCAGTGGAATTACACCCTCAACTTTCACACCTCAGACACAACATCTTACGCAGATCAGGCAACGAAGAATTTCTCTCAGTGGATCTCAAAATGCGCAGACACAGTTGCCTCTGCCAAGCCAGCCAAATCAAAGGATCTACCAGACGAGCCAGCTGCTTCACCGCAGAACTGAAAACCACCAAACGCAACTGCCCTCAACTTGAAAGGAAGTGGCATACCAGGCAACAAACAGAAGCCTTCACCCCCTTCAAGAATGCATCAATCAACCGGTATCATCGCCTACTGAAAGAAACAAAGAAGAACACACTCACAGACCACATAAAAGCCAGCACAAACTGCACTAAGGAGCTTTTCCCCATCATGAGGGAGTTCTCCAACCCTGTAGCCACTGAAAACGACATCACCTCCTCACAAGATCTGTGCGAGATCCTGGCGGACTTCTTCCATGGCAAGATTGCAGCCATCTATGAAAACTTCGAACCCAAACCTCTTGCCACTGACAGCGTCAGCCTGCTCCCACCCACGAATACCAAACTCGAACACCCGCACATCTACTCGGATCCCCTCACATCCCAAGCCACAATCGCCATCATGAACTGTGTGCACTCAGGAGTGTCCACTGAGCCCTGTCCCCACCACGTCTTCAACCTAAGAAGCAAGATGATTGGTGACAAGCTCAAAAAAGTCCTCATACCTCTATCACCTCTGCCTCCTTCCCTGAGGTCTGGAAAAACGCAGAAGAAAGGCCTCTCCTGAAGAAACCATCCACTGACCCAGCAGAACCTAAGAACGACTGATCCATCTCCCTACTCCCCTTTCCAGCAAAGGTTCTAATCAACCAGCAACTCAATGAACACCTGGAACACAACAGCTTCCTGGTGTCATGATTCCTATTAACTGGGTTATGGTTGTGGACTCAGTTACATATTCACATAGACTATGGTATGCCATACTCAAAAGCGCACTAAATGCACACAAAGGCCCGTATTTATACTTTTTTTGCGCCGCATTTGCGTCGTTTTTTGACGCAAAAACGGCGCAAACTTGCAAAATACCATTGTATTTTGTAGGTTTGCGCCGTTTTGCGTCAAAAAGCGGCGCAAATGCGGCGCTAAAAAAAGTATAAATACGGGCCAAAGTATCTAAGCTGTACTTGCACTATGTTTGCATATTATGATACACTACAGTATTATAAAACCTTTATGAGGCCATACCCAAACTTTGACTGCGCATGAGGCTTCCAAGTATTACAGGTTTTGGAATAGTTGCCAGTAATGTATACACCCATTGTAAGCCATATGCCAGTAAGTAAAACTGTTCGGTGCAGAGCACTTGGGAACTATGTTGCTTGTCTCTTTTTAGTATTTACCATGTAAAAACACAGCCTCCTAATGTTGTCCTTTTTAGTGCCAATGCAGGCGGACTCCATCTTTGTTTTACCGCCGCTATTAAAACAGCCCAGCCCCTGTGAAAGGATTACTCACTTCTGGAGTCCTGCAGTGGTCTTTCCTGAACTCTGTCAGGCTGTGTGACACTCAGCCTGACGATCGGCCTTTAGGGAATGGTAGGCCGTCGTTTGCTCAGCTCTCCTGAATAGACAAGAAAAAGTTTACTCTTCATTCTTGGTTCCTTGTGAAATATCGAGAGTTGTTCAAGGGCAAACTATCGTGGAACTCTTGAGAACTTATGGACCACATGTGGGTGCAATCAAGCAATGCATAGTAATCTTGTAGTTGTTTATGTGCATAAAATTTGAACCTGGCATATGTTCAAAAGCTATTCATTCTCTCGTATGGTTGTGTGAGCAAGTAAAACTGCAAGATCCTTAAAGACTTAAGTGATCGCACTTGAAATCCGTTACCGTGCTAAAGGAATTAACTTTGTGAGAACAGTACAATCATTTGTGAGACACTGAAACTTGAGTACAAATATACAAACTGATTGTTTATGCCTAAGCCTGCATATTATTGTTGGAAACTTGAGATAACCAGAGCCCATTAACAGAAACTGATGTAAGCAATAGACCTACATGTGTTTCACAGACATATCTTAGCAAAGCATACTGAAAGCCATAGCTGACTATGGCCCTCATTACGACTTCGGCAGTCTTTGCTCAAGACCGCCGAAGCCGCAGGCGCCAACATACCGCTAGTGCTGGCGGTATGCGTGGCACCCTATTATGACTTTTCCGCTGGGCCAGCGGACAGAAACAGCGTTTCCGCCCGCTGGCCCAGCGGAAAAGTCACATCAACATTGAAGCCGGCTCGAAATAGAGCCGGCGGCAATGTTGATGTGCAGCGGGTGCAGCAGCACCCGTCATGCATTTCACTGCCCGTATTTTGGGCAGTGAAATGCGCGATGGGGCTGTGCCTTGGGGCCCCTGCCCTGCCCAGGCCAAGTGCATGGGCAGTGCAGGGGCCCCCAGGGGCACCCTGAGTCCCCCTTACCGTCAGCCTTTCCATGGTTTACTGCCATGGACAGGCTGTCGATTGGGGACTTATAATCGCCAGGGCAGCGCTGCCCTGGCGGATTACGACCACCTGGCTGCAGCCTAGCGGTGTCCTGGCGGGAACGGCGGTATGACTGTGGTGAATGCGCCAGAGTCATAATACGCCAGTGGAACACCACCAGCATGTTGGCGGTATTACCGCCAGTTTTCTGCCATCCACCGGGGTCGTAATGACCCCCTATGTTTCCTTTTACAGGTAACAACCTTTCTACACTTACATGATATCTAGATAACACATAGTGAGTAACTTTAAAACAGTGATAATGGATTGCAACCTTTTGCTCCAGACCTCCTTCCCCACAGTACCCTCCTTAATTCCCTTCCCCTCGTCTGGGCACCCTAAACTTCTGTTATTTGAACCAGAGTCGGAGCTGCCAGAAGGTGGGCCTCTTGAGGGTATTGCTCCTGAGGAACTGGCTATCCTGACACCTGCAATCCTTCCAATCTGAATTCTGAGCCAACCACAGCACAGGGGCAGCCCTGATCACAGCCACTAATGACATCAGGGCCCTCCTGGACCACAGCAAAACGGCAGCCCTCATCCTCCTGGACCTACCAGTCGCCTTTGACACTGTCTCCCACCACATCTTGATCAACAGACTCCATCACATCGGAATCCAGGGACCCCCCCTCAAATGGATCACTTCATTCCTCACCAACTGAACCCAAACAGTCTGTCTCCCACCGTTCACCTCTGAACCCAGGAATGGCATCTGTGGCATATCCCAATGATCATCCCTTAGCCCCACCCTCTTTAACACTTACATGACCCTCCGGCCAACATCGCCAGATCACACGGACTCAACATCATTTCCTATGCCAATGACAACCAGCTCATCCTCCCAATGTCAGAAGACCCCTCCACCACCAGAGCCAGCTTCCACAGATGTATGCTGAACGTCGCCGACTGCATGAAGGACAACTGCCTCAACCTGAACATTCTACCAAAAAAGTAAGGGAGCTACAGGGACAGAAAGGCCTGTCCTCCTACCAATACTTAATCATACAACCAGGAGCCAGGCAGCTTGCTGAAATAATAATACTGGAAATAACCCTCCACAAAGTGAAGAAAACACTTGTTTTCTTATAAAACCCTCACCCACCAGGGTTGCCCCTTGGTGGCATGCGTCATCATTGGGTCCATCCCAGCCCCCGGCAGAACAAGGGGTGCTGTGACTTCCAAAATACGTGGGAGCACTTACAGAGTTAGTAAAATGGTGTAGAATGATGATAATACGAGTGGGGGGGCTGTTCTACTTATATATGGAAAAGAAAAACTTTAAAAATTCCTGCCTAGTAGGTAAACTACTATTATTTCTAACCTCTAGTCGGTATGGTTAAAAACGGGGAGGGGGAGGGGAGGATGGCTATGTATCTACCTTCCTAAGGGTTGACCTGTTTCTCCTTGGCTTTTCATCGGGACCAAGGATCTACCTCCTTGATACCACTTTTGTTGTTCTGTTAGGGTAACTTGCTCTCAAAGACTGTGCATACTACATACAGGTATGTGATTATACCTACTTGGCATTCACTGTTATGTGATTTGTAAAATATACTCTGCAAAATATAATCATAAGAGGGTTAGTCTGCCACAGATTTGATAGAGAGCACTGGTCGAAAATATATGTCTTCTAAATCTGTGCTGATTACACGCATGCAGAGTATTACCATTGTGTGAGCTGTTGCATGCCAATGATAATGGTGAGTACTTCTAATAAAATGAGTGTAGTCACTTCTTATAAAACCAGTGTACCCTCTGACACAAAACATCAAGCACAAAGAACATACAAATGAATGTAAACAGATACGTTAATAGTGCAAATTATCTTCTTCATGGATTCGTCGGTGGTCAAGGTGAGCTTATAGTCACACTCTGCAGGGTTAAACAAATAATGCCCAGATGTATCATCTTTGGGAGCAACTCACTGTGGAAAGAGACATGGTGGACTATAGATCTCAGCCCACCCCCGGTGCGGACAGACCACGCCCCAAACCTTGGCATCATCTTGGGCAGCCAGCTATCCATGGAGCAACAGGTAAACACAGTGTCATCCACATTCTTCCACACCCTACATATGCTCTGCAAGATCTTCAGGTGGCTCCCAGTTGATGCCAGAAAGACCATCACAGAGGCCCACGTCACCAGCATTTTAGACTACGGTAACACTCTCTACGTAGGAACCACAGCATGCCTCCTGAAGAGACTACAGACAATACAAAGCTGAGTGGCAAGACTCATTCTCGATCTCCCCAATCGGATCCACATCACACCCCACCTTAAGAAGCTACACTGGCTCCCGATCCAGAAAATATGCCAGTTCAAGATGCTTACTCATGCATACACAGAACTGCACAACTTAGAACCTGCATACATCAACAAGTGCATGACTGTCCGCCAGCCAACCAGACACCTACTTTCCGCCTTCCTCTTCCTTGTAGTCACCCCCCAGATCTATCATGCCAACAGCAGAGAATGCTCTTTCTCTCATCTGGCAACCAAAGCTTGGAATGGCCTCCCATTGCACCTAAGGACTTCCTCATTGCTCCAGCAATTCAGAAAAGGACTCAAGACTTGGTTGTCCAATTAAACCAATAACCAAGCAGCAGCCAGCAAACTCTAACACCTAGAGACCCTCATGGGTGATTTGCAGCGGTTTACAAATAACTGATTACTTGATTGAGTACCTAATTGCAACCATCAGCAAAAGAAAGGTGACTTCTCATTGCCCAGTAAAGTGCCTATCACTCCACAGCAACATATGTTACAATATTTTCAGTAACCTTTGATACGTCTTAATTAGAAACAACATTGTTTTTAAATTTGCAAAATATGGTGCATTACATGGCAGATGCTGCAAATCCATTACTATGCATAAAGCACTGTGCATAAAGAGTGGCTTAATTCCATTGTCCCTGATTTTAAGGGTAAGTTACAGAGGTAACTATTACATGTGAGTAAAAAGTATCTTCACGGCGTTACAAAAACAAATGAAGAATTCATATCTAAATAGCAAAAATCTGAATGCAGCTAGGGGATACCACACCAGCAGTGTGGTCAGTGTGCAAGCAAGACATGCTTTATCAACTTCATATAAATGGTGATGACATTTAACCAATCTTCCGCTATAAGAATCTCAGCTATCCTGTTAATATTGGATTAATTGATATTGATGCACACTGCGACACATTCATGTACATGAACAAAGTCACATCACCATTATTAGATTTCACAGTCGTGAACTCTCCTTCGACCTAGGTACTTGGTCAGGCAGGCTCTGAGACCTAGGCCTGAAGTTACTGACTGACAGGTCACAGGTGGGGTAACACTTGCCTGGCAGACAAACGCACAAATGGAAAACTTAGACCAAATTCCGCAGATAGGCAGCAACATCACAATGTACCCCGGAGATTGGTCCCAATAAAAAACCCACATGGCCGGAGGGGTGCGTGCATTTACAAAAACACCATAAAGTTAGATGCCACATGTAATTAGCAAAACATAGCCAATCAGAACACAGCACACAAAGCACACTCAATGACCATGCGCTGCTCAGGCCAGACATCGGGTCACGTATTCATTGGCCCACATTGTGTTCACGTACGGTCAAGGCCCACCTGCATTCATTCTCTGAAATTGTATTTATGACCCCATGACAGCTGTTTGCATTTCTGACCAAGAAAGACATGTTTTTTTATTGCTTTATGGTACTCAGAAATGTAAAAACCTCCTGCTGCATCCTATTGTAGATTGAGAGGCAGTCCTCAGACCGCGGTTCTGTAACTGCTCTCCCGGCTGTAATATTTAATTAAACAAACAGTTCCTGCTTTGCCAGATGCCTCTTGTTTTTTAAGGTAAATTCTCATTCGACCAACATTTCTTTGCCATTGCTCCCATGATGAATGGACAGCAAAATGCCATAAAGCTTTTCCATCTTCCTACTTATTTTTCCCTACCCATCCAGCAAGGGAATGCTCTGCGACAAGCTTAAAGGCATCAACAAAAGATATCAGGATCTGATTTGCTCCATGAGTGGCACATTGTGTGTCTTAGTCTCATAGGATTGGAGGCATCAGAAGAGCCAGCAAGTGTTAGAAATGGGTAAATTGTCATGGTCAAGGCGATCTTCATCCTACTGATAACAAACTCCTCGCCTTTTTGTATATAGACCCTTTCGGTGACACCAAGAGGACTTTTACCTGAAGTTCTCTTTAAATGAACTCAATATAATCAAGCATTTGCAATGCATTAGGTCTCGCATTTGCTTGAGTTAGAGCTATTGGCGTTGTAAATGGATAACTGGACTTTTCTTGCCACATAAATTGGTCAACCCTGCTGCATAATTTGGTCCTCTCTTCCACATAATTCCATTGGTCCTGTATATAACTAAAGCACTTCCATTTACCTTCTTCCTCTATCGGCAGCAAAAAATGAAAATATTGCCATTATTTATTATATTTTATTTTTTTATATTATTATTTTGGGCCCCCTGACCTATAGTGGGGACCCAGAGATGACCTAAACAGAAAGAGCACATCGTGCGGTGAGTTAAGGGCAAAAATGTTTTGTAAAAGGAATTCCCTGCAAACATTGTGGGGCAAGTTTCGAGTGCAGCGACTATTGTAGTATCTTGATTGTAATGGTCCAACAGTATCAACAAAACGTGATGCTAAGACTTCTCAACACCCATGAACACTCGACGCAGCACCATAAGCATTTCTCAGACTATGGGCTGCTTTATAATTACTGAATCCAACACATCGGAGGAGGCAACGTGCAACAGTCCACTCTCACTGAACAAAATAACAGCAAAGTTCTTAGTCACACTCACTCTAACACATAGGCCCAAATTTAAGGATGGCCTTGCGCCATCTAACACCACATTGGTGTAATTTTTCTGGCGCTAATGTGGCGTTAGATTGCCAAAAATGCCACGCCTTATCTACAAATTGGCGCAATGCATGCACTGCGTGACTGTGTGACCCTTTGCACCACATTATGCATGTGCCATGCATAATGTATGCAAGGGGGGCATCCCGGCACAAGCAGGCTCACAAAAATGGGGCAATGAAATCTACAATATTTCATTGCGCCATTTTTGGCTTCATTTTTGCGTTAAAAGGACGCACTCATTGGAATCAAGGGGCCCCTTGCACTTTGCTCCAAAAGTGTCTGAATTCTTTACCCTAGTGGAGTAAAGCGCCAAAATAGAGTAAGAAATGTTGACACTATTGTTCCTAATACTGCCATGGTGCATGTAGGAGGCTGGACTGGCTTGTAGTGAGTACCAAGGGGTACTTGCACCTTGCACCAGGCCCAGTTATCCCTTATTAGTGTATAGGGTGTCTAGCAGCATAGGCTGATACATAATGGTAGCTTAGCAGAGCAGCTTAGGCTGAACTAGGAGACAAATGAAGCTCCTACAGTACCACTAGTGTCATATGCACAATATCATAAGAAAACACAATACACAGATATACTAAAAATAAAGGTACTTTATTTTTATGACAATATGCCAAAAATATCTCAGTGAGTACCCTCAGTATGAGGATAGCAAAAATACACAAGATATATGAATACCAAAATATGCAGTAATAGTATTAGAAAACAGTGCAAACAATGTATAGTTACAATAGGATGCAATGGAGACACATAGAGATAGGGGCAACACAAACCATATACTCCAGAAGTGGAATGCGAACCACGAATGGACCCCAAACCTATGTGACCTTGTAGAGGGTCGCTGGGACTATTAGAAAATAGTAAGGGTTAGAAAAATAGCCCACCCCAAGACCCTGAAAAGTGAGTGCAAAGTGCACTAAAGTTCCCCAAAGGATATAGGAGTTGTGATAGGGGAATTCTGCAGGAAAGACACAAACCAGCAATGCAACAACGATGGATTTCCAGTCAAGGGTACCTGTGGAACAAGGGGACCAAGTCCAAAAGTCACAAGCAAGTCGGAGATGGGCAGATGCCCAGGAAATGCCAGCTGTGGGTGCAAAGATACTGCTACTGGGCAGTAGAAGCGTAGGTATCTGCAAGAACGACAAGGGCTAGAGACTTCCCCTTTGGAGGACGGATCCCTCACGCCGTGGAGAGTTGTGCAGAAGTGTTTTCCTGCCGAAAGACCGCCAACAAGCCTTGCTAGCTGCAAATCATGTGGTGAAGGTTTTTGGATGCTGCTGTGGCCCAGGAGGGACCAGGATGTCGCCAATTGCGTCTGGGGACAGAGGGGGCGTCGAGCAAAACAAGGAGCCCTCTCAGCAGCAGGCAGCATCCGCAGAAGTGCCAGAAACAGGCACTACGAGGATGCGTGAAACAGTGCTCACCCGAAGTCGCACAAAGGAGTCCCACGTCGCCGGAGAACAACTTAGGAGGTCGTGCAATGCAGGTTAGAGTGCTGTGGACCCAGGCTGGACTGTGCACAAAGGATTTCCGCCAGTAGTGCACGGAGGCCGGAGTAGCTGCAAAAGTCGCGGTTCCCAGCAATGCAGTCTGGCGTGGGGAGGCAAGGACCTACCCCCACCAAACTTGGACTGAGGAGTCACTGGACTGTGGGAGTCACTTGGACAGAGTTGCTGGATTCAAGGGACCTCGCTCGTCATGCTGAGAGGAGACCCAAGGTACCGGTGATGCAGTTCTTTGGTGCCTGCGGTTGCAGGGGGACGATTCCGTCGACCCACGGGAGATTTCTTCGGAGCTTCTAGTGCAGAGAGGAGGCAGACTACCCCCACAGCATGCACCACCAGGAAAGCAGTCGAGAAGGCGGCTGGATCAGCGTTACAGAGTTGCAGTAGTCGTCTTTGCTACTATGTTGCAGTTTTGCAGGCTTCCAGCGCGGTCAGCAGTCAATTCCTTGGCAGAAGGTGAAGAGAGAGATGCAGAGGAACTCGGATGAGCTCTTGCATTCGTTATCTAAGGAATCCCAAGAGACAGAGACCCTAAATAGCCAGAAAAGAGGATTTGGCTACCTAGGAGAGAGGATAGGCTAGCAACACCTGAAGGAGCCTATCAGAAGGAGTCTCTGACGTCACCTGGTGGCACTGGCCACTCAGAGCAGTCCAGTGTGCCAGCAGCACCTCTGTTTCCAAGATGGCAGAGGTCTGGAGCACACTGGAGGAGCTCTGGGCACCTCCCAGAGGAGGTACAGGTCAGGGGAGTGGTCACTCCCCTTTCCTTTGTCCAGTTTCGCGCCAGAGCAGGGCTAAGGGGTCCCTGAACCGGTGTAGACTCGCTTATGCAGAAATGGGCACCAAATGTGCCCATGAAAGCATTTCCAGAGGCTGGGGGAGGCTACTCCTCCCCTGCCTTCACACCATTTTCCAAAGGGAGGGGGTGTAACACCCTCTCTCAGAGGAAGTCCTTTGTTCTGCCATCCTGGGCCAGGCCTGGCTGGACCCCAGGAGGGCAGAAGCCTGTCTGAGGGGTTGGCAGCAGCAGCAGCTGCAGTGAAACCCCGGGAAAGGCAGTTTGGCAGTACCAGGGTCTGTGCTACAGACCACTGGGATCATGGGATTGTGCCAACTATGCCAGGATGGTATAGAGGGGGCAATTCCATGATCATAGACATGTTACATGGCCATATTCGGAGTTACCATTGTGAAGCTACATATAGGTAGTGACCTATATGTAGTGCACGCATGTAATGGTGTCCCCGCACTCACAAAGTCCGGGGAATTGGCCCTGAACAATGTGGGGGCACCTTGGCTAGTGCCAGGGTGCCCTCACACTAAGTAACTTTGCACCTAACCTTTACCAGGTAAAGGTTAGACATATAGGTGACTTATAAGTTACTTAAGTGCAGTGTAAAATGGCTGTGAAATAACGTGGACGTTATTTCACTCAGGCTGCAGTGGCAGGCCTGTGTAAGAATTGTCAGAGCTCCCTATGGGTGGCAAAAGAAATGCTGCAGCCCATAGGGATCTCCTAGAACCCCAATACCCTGGGTACCTCAGTACAATATACCTGGGAATTATAAGGGTGTTCCAGTAAGCCAATATAAATTGGTAAATTTGGTCACTAGCCTGTTAGTGACAATTTGAAAGAAATGAGAGAGAACACCACTGAGGTTCTGATTAGCAGAGCCTCAGTGAGACAGTTAGGCATCACACAGGGAACACATACCTATAAGTCACAAACTTATGAGCACTGGGGTCCTGACTAGCAGGGTCCCAGTGACACATAACAAACATACTGAAAACATAGGGTTTTCACTATGAGCACTGGGCCCTGGCTAGCAGGATCCCAGTGAGACAGTGAAAACACCCTGACATACACTCACAAACAGGCCAAAAGTGGGGGTAACAAGGCTAGAAAGAGGCTACTTTCTCACACAACCCCCCCCAAACGAAGGACAATAAGGCTAACTTGGCCAGTTGAGACTTTATTGTCTAAGTGGTGATAAGTAGAGAGTAGCTCTGCAATAGACTGGTTACTCCCTTTATCATCCACTATATGGTTACTTCCCTGTGGGGATGTAAACCACCCTGTTTGAAGTTTTTTAGCTAAGCAACAATGTGAAGATGTATTTTTAGAGTTTCTATCAGTAAGTTTTAGTTTAGAGCAGTGGGAAATGTCCACTGAACCTATTTGTAGTGATGGAAATGCCAGACAGGGATGCTGTCTCAGAAAAGCCATAGCTGGGCAAACACTTTGTCCATATGGCTGGAAGAGAGAACAGGGATGCTGTTTCTCTTGAGTTGGAGCAGGGCAGGGATGCTGTCCTATGAGCTCCACACTAGGGCAGGGATGCTGTCCTAAGTGTTGTGAGGCAGTGCAGGGTTTCTGCACTAAAGTTTCTCTGGGAGGGTTGGAGGGATGCTCCATGTTAACTAAAATGGTGCTCTTTTTCTCACCAATGTTAGTTATCCCACAGAGAGGTACTTCTACCTCAGGGAGTACAGCTTTGCCAGCTGATGCTTCCCTTGGAACAGGTGCCACCCCAGGAGAGGTTTCTCCCACCACAGGAATGGTATCCTGAATGGCAGGGTGGTTAGGGGATACTGTGATACCCTTTTTACCTGTTGATGGAGAGGGATCCTGAGTTTTCAGGCCTTCTCTCCTTTGCTTTTTCATTTCAGTAGAAATGAGAGGGAACAATTCCTCTGGGATGCCCAGCATGGCTGCATGGGCATAAAACTCTACATCAGTCCAACCTGAGGCCTCTAGGTCATTACCTAAGAGACAGTCTACAGGTAAGCTAGGTGATACCACCACCTGCTTAGGGCCAGTAACTCCACCCCAACTAAACTGAATTATAGCTAAGGGAAGAAACTTAGTGGAGTTATGGACATCAATAATTTTATACTGTTGTCCAATGATGTGTTGTTCAGGAGCCACTAGGTTTTCAGTCACCAAAGTGATACTGGCACCTGTGTCCCTGTAGGCCAAGGCCTCAACACCATTTATTGAAACTGTCTGCATGTACTTATCCATTGTAAGGGGACAAGCAGCCAGTGTGGCAAGGCCAATGCCACTAGGTGTGACAGAAACTGTCTTGGGAGTGACTACCCCAGTTTCTATTATGGACCCATAAGTGAACCCAACTACACCCTTAACTTGACTGTTGCCAGCAGTCCCACCACTAGTACCACTACTGCTAGGGGCACTAGAGCTTGATGTATTAGTGGTGGTAGGCTCAGGGGGTTTACCTGGACAGGACTTATCCCCTGGCCTATGGCCTCTGTTTTTACACACAAAGCACCAAGGCTTTTTAAATTGTGTAGGTTGAGAAGAAGAGGAAGAATTTGTTTTATCCCCACCCCCTGAAGAGTGTTTAAGATTTGAAGTGGGATCTTTGGTTTTACCCTTACCCCCATGCTTATCTTGAGATTTTTCACCATCTTTCTTCTTATTGTTCTCTTTGTCACCCCCTGTATGAACTTTTCTGTTCACCCTTGTTCTGACCCATTTGTCTGCCTTCTTTCCCAATTCTTGGGGAGAGGTCAGATCAGAGTCCACCAAGTACTGGTGCAACAAATCAGACACACAATTATTAAGAATATGTTCTCTCAGGATCAAGTTATACAGGCTGTCATAATCAGTAACTTTACTGCCATGTAACCACCCCTCCAAGGCCTTCACTGAATGGTCAATGAAATCAACCCAGTCTTGTGAAGACTCCTTTTTGGTCTCTCTGAACTTTATCCTGTACTGTTCATTGGTTAAGCCATAACCATCCAGGAGTGCATTCCTAAGAACTTTGTAATCATTGGCTTCACTTTCTTTCACAGTAAGGAGCCTATCCCTACCTTTTCCACTAAATGATAGCCATAGGATAGCAGCCCACTGCCTTTGAGGGACATCCTGTACAGCACAGGCCCTCTCAAGTGCAGTAAACCACTTGTTAATGTCATCCCCCTCCTTATAAAGGGGAACTATCTTGTGCAGATTCCTGGAATCATGCTCTTTTGCAGGATGATTATGGGGAATACTGCTGCTGCCACCATGGGTTTCTAAACCCAACTTCTGTCTCTCCTTCTCTATTTCTAAAGTCTGTCTATCCAAATCCAGCTGTTGCTTCTTGAGCTTCAGTCTGGTTTGTTCCACTCTCAATCTATTGAGCTCCCTTTCTAACAATCTGTCATCAGGGTGGGTGGGAGGGACATGCCTTGAAACAGAAGTATGATGAGAATGGACAGAAGGAGACCTGTCCCTTACAGAAGGCACCCTAACAGCTTGGTTAACAGAAACATCACTTCTACTGTGGTGAGAATGAATGCTCTTGCTATGATGTGAGACAACACTATCTGTATGGTGTGACTCTACATCAGTACCAACTATGCTAGACTGTCTAGTAATGGGCAGGCTCTGAAGTTTCTTTCCTGAATCTTTTCCTAGGGGGGTCCCTGGATCAGATTTGGAACCATTAGCTGCTTTTTCAACAGATGGGGCCCTTCTGGCCTTATCTTGTTCTCTAAGCATGTTAAGCAATAATTCCAAGGAAGGATTCTTCCCTACACTCAAACCTCTTTCTACACAGAGACTCCTTGCTCCTTGCTCCTTGCTCCTTGCTCCAGCTAAGGTGGTCATATGCAAGTTTGGACAGATCAACATTTTGGCCTGTGCCAGACATTTTAGAAAGAGTTTAAGTGACAGAAAAAGTGAGAAAAACTTTTTAGAGCTTTTAGAAAGACAGAAAAAAAACTTTTTAAACTTTTAAGAACTTTTAGAAAGTTTTAGAAGTACTTTTCAGCACTTTAGAAAAGAGTGAAAAGAGGAAATGCAAAACTTTTTGGTTATGTGTACATACACTGAACTTGTTTTGTATATTTTTCTCTTATGAAAAGTACAATGACAAGAGTGGTAAGTAGTCTCAAAGCACTTATCCCACCGCTACACAACCAATGTATAGATACAATAGGATGCAATGGAGACACATAGAGATAGGGGCAACACAAACCATATACTCCAGAAGTGGAATGCGAACCACGAATGGACCCCAAACCTATGTGCCCTTGTAGAGGTTCGCTGGGACTATTAGAAAATAGTAAGGGTTAGAAAAATAGCCCACCCCAAGACCCTGAAAAGTGAGTGCAAAGTGCACAAAAGTTCCACAAAGGACATAGGAGTCGTGATAGGGGAATTCTGCAGGAAAAACACAAACCAGCAATGCAACAACGATGGATTTCCAGTCGAGGGTACCTGTGGAACAAGGGGACCAAGTCCAAAAGTCACAAGCAAGTCGGAGATGGGCAGATGCCCAGGAAATGCCAGCTGTGGGTGCAAAGATGCTGCTACTGGGCAGTAGAAGCGTAGGTTTCTGCAAGAACGACAAGGGCTAGAGACTTCCCCTTTGGAGGACGGATCTCTCACGCCGTGGAGAGTCGTGCAGAAGTGTTTTCCCGCCGAAAGACCGCCAACAAGCCTAGCTAGCTGCAAATTGTGTGATAAAGGTTTTTGGATGCTGCTGTGGCCCAAGAGGGACCAGGATGTCGCCAATTGCGTCTGGGGACAGAGGGGGCGTCGAGCAAGACAAAGAGCCCTCTCAGCAGCAGGCAGCACCCGCAGAAGTGCCAGAAACAGGCACTACGAGGATGTGTGAAATGGTGCTCACCCGAAGTCGCACAAAGGAGTCCCACGTCGCCGGAGAACAACTTAGGAGGTCGTGCAATGCAGGTTAGAGTGCCGTGGACCCAGGCTGGACTGTGCACAAAGGATTTCCGCCGGAAGTGCTCTGAGGCCGGAGTAGCTGCAAAAGTCGCGGTTCCCAGCAATGCAGTCTGGCGTGGGGAGGCAAGGACTTACCTCCACCAAACTTGGACTGAAGAGTCACTAGACTGTGGGAGTCACATGGACAGAGTTGCTGGATTCAAGGGACCTCGCTCGTCGTGCTGAGAGGAGACCCAAGGTACCGGTTGTAGGAGGCTGGACTGGCTTGTAGTGAGTACCAAGGGGTACTTGCACCTTGCACCAGGCCCAGTTATCCCTTATTAGTGTATAGGGTGTCTAGCAGCTTAGGCTGATAGATAATGGTAGCTTAGCAGAGCAGCTTAGGCTGAACTAGGAGACGTGTGAAGCTACTACAGTACCACTTAGTGTCATATGCACAATATCATAAGAAAACACAATACACAGTTATACTAAAAATAAAGGTACTTTATTTTTATGACAATATGCCAAAGTATCTTAGAGTGTACCCTCAGTGAGAGGATAGGAAATATACACAAGATATATATACACAATAGCAAAAATATGCAGTATAGTCTTAGAAAACAGTGCAAACAATGTATAGTTACAATAGGATGCAATGGGGAAACATAGGGATAGGGGCAACACAAACCATGTACTCCAAAAGTGGAATGCGAACCACGAATGGACCCCAAACCTATGTGACCTTGTAGAGGGTCGCTGGGACTATTAGAAAATAGTGAGAGTTAGAAAAATAACCCTCCCCAAGACCCTGAAAAGTGAGTGCAAAGTGCACTAAAGTTCCCCTTAGGACAAAGTAGTCGTGTTAGAGGAATAATGCAGGAAAGACACAAACCAGCAATGCAACAACTGTGGATTTCCAATCTAGGGTACCTGTGGAACAAGGGGACCAAGTCCAAAAGTCACAAGCAAGTCGGAGATGGGCAGATGCCCAGGAAATGCCAGCTGCGGGTGCAAAGAAGCTTCTACTGGACAGAAGAAGCTGAGGTTTCTGCAGGAACGAAAAGGTCTAGAGACTTCTCCTTTGGTGGACGGATTCCTCTTGCCTTGGAGAGTTGTGCAGAAGTGTTTTCCCGCCAAAAGGACGCCAACAAGCCTTGCTAGTTGCAAATTGTGCGTTTGGCGTTTTTGGACGCTGCTGGGGCTCAGGAGGGACCAGGAGGTCGCAAATTAGACCTGAAGAGAGAAGGGACGTCGAGCAAGACAAAGAGCCCTCACTGAAGCAGGTAGCATCCGGAGAAGTGCCAGAAACAGGCACTACAAGGATGCGTGAAACGGTGCTCGCCGAAGTTGCACAAAGGAGTCCCACGTCGCCGGAGACCAACTTAGAAAGTCGTGCAATGCAGGTTAGAGTGCCGTGGACCCAGGCTTGGCTGTGCACAAAGGATTTCCGCCGGAAGTGCACAGGGGCCGGAGTAGCTGCAAAGTCGCGGTTCCCAGCAATGCAGCCCAGCGAGGTGAGGCAAGGACTTACCTCCACCAAACTTGGGCTGAAGAGTCACTGGACTGTGGGGGTCACTTGGACAGAGTCGCTGGATTCGAGGGACCTCGCTCGTCGTGCTGAGAGGAGACCCAAGGGACCGGTAATGCAGATTTTTTGGTGCCTGCGGTTGCAGGGGGAAGATTCCGTCGACCCACGGGAGATTTCTTCAGAGCTTCTGGTGCAGAGAGGAGGCAGACTACCCCCACAGCATGCACAAGCAGGAAAACAGTCGAGAAGGCGGCAGGATCAGCATTACAGAGTTGCAGTAGTCGTCTTTGCTACTATGTTGCAGGTTTGCAGGCTTCCAGCGCGGTCAGCAGTCGGTTCCTTATCAGAAGGTGAAGAGAGAGATGCAGAGGAACTCGGATGAGCTCTTGCATTCGTTATCTGAAGTTTCCCCAGAGACAGAGACCCTAAATAGCCAGAAAAGAGGGTTTGGCTACCTAGGAGAGAGGATAGGCTACTAACACCTGAAGGAGCCTATCAGCAGGAGTCTCTGACGTCACCTGGTGGCACTGGCCACTCAGAGCAGTCCAGTGTGCCAGCAGCACCTCTGTTTCCAAGATGGCAGAGGTCTGGAGCACAATGGAGGAGCTCTGGACACCTCCCAGGGGAGGTGCAGGTCAGGGGAGTGGTCACTCCCCTTTCCTTTGTCCAGTTTTGCGCCAGAGCAGGGGCTAAGGGGTCCCTGAACCGGTGTAGACTGGCTTATGCAGAATTGGGCACATCTGTGCCCAAGAAAGCATTTCCAGAGGCTGGGGGAGGCTACTCCTCCCCTGCCTTCACACCATTTTCCAAAGAGAGAGGGTGTCACACCCTCTCTCAGAGGAAGTTCTTTGTTCTGCCATCCTGGGCCAGGCCTGGCTGGACCCCAGGAGGGCAGATGCCTGTCTGAGGGGTTGGCAGCAGCAGCAGCTGCAGTGAAACCCCAGGAAGGGCAGTTTGGCAGTACCAGGGTCTGTGCTACAGACCACTGGGATCATGGGATTGTGCCAACTATGCCAGGATGGCATAGAGGGGGCAATTCCATGATCATAGACATGTTACCTGGCCATATTCGGAGTTACCATGGTGAAGCTACATATAGGTAGTGACCTATATGTAGTGCACGCGTGTAATGGTGTCCCCGCACTCACAAAGTTCAGGGAATTGGCTCTGAACAATGTGGGGGCACCTTGGCTAGTGCCAGGGTGCCCTCACACTAAGTAACTTTGCACCTAACCTTTACCAGGTAAAGGTTAGACATATAGGTGACTTATAAGTTACTTAAGTGCAGTGTAAAATGGCTGTGAAATAACGTGGACGTTATTTCACTCAGGCTGCAGTGGCAGGCCTGTGTAAGAATTGTCAGAGCTCCCTATGGGTGGCAAAAGAAATGCTGCAGCCCATAGGGATCTCCTGGAACCCCAATACCCTGGGTACCTCAGTACCACATACTAGGGAATTATAAGGGTGTTCCAGTAAGCCAATGTAAATTGGTAAAATTGGTCACTAGCCTGTTAGTGACAATTTGAAAGTAATGAGAGAGCATAACCACTGAGGTTCTGGTTAGCAGAGCCTCAGTGAGACAGTTAGGCACCACACAGGGAACACATACATGCACACCTATGAGCACTGGGGCCCTGTGTGACACGGTCCCAGTGACACATACATATAGGCCACAACCTTATGAGCACTGGGGTCCTGACTAGCAGGGTCCCAGTGACACATAACAAACATACTGAAAACATAGTGTTTTCACTATGAGCACTGAGGCCTGGCTATCAGGATCTCAGTGAGACAGTGAAAACAGTGACAAACACCCTGACATACACTCACAAACAGGCCAAAAGTGGGGGTAACAAGGCTAGAAAGAGGCTACCTTCTCACACCGGTGATGCAGTTCTTTGGTGCCTGCGGTTGCAGGGGGACGATTCCGTCGACCCACGGGAGATTTCTTCGGAGCTTCTAGTGCAGAGAGGAGGCAGACTACCCCCACAGCATGCACCACCAGGAAAGCAGTCGAGAAGGCGGCTGGATCAGCGTTACAGAGTTGCAGTAGTCGTCTTTGCTACTATGTTGCAGTTTTCCAGGCTTCCAGCGCGGTCAGCAGTCGAATCCTTGGCAGAAGGTGAAGAGAGAGATGCAGAGGAACTCGGATGAGCTCTTGCATTCGTTATCTAAAGAATCCCAAGAGACAGAGACCCTAAATAGCCAGAAAAGAGGGTTTGGCTACCTAGGAGAGAGGATAGGCTAGCAACACCTGAAGGAGCCTATCAGAAGGAGTCTCTGATGTCACCTGGTGGCACTGGCCACTCAGAGCAGTCCAGTGTGCCAGCAGCACCTCTGTTTCCAAGATGGCAGAGGTCTGGAGCACACTGGAGGAGCTCTGGGCACCTCCCATGGGAGGTACAGGTCTGGGGAGTGGTCACTCCCCTTTCCTTTGTCCAGTTTCGCGCCAGAGCAGGGCTAAGGGGTCCCTGAACCGGTGTAGACTGGCTTATGCATAAATGGGCACCAAATGTGCCCATGAAAGCATTTCCAGAGGCTGGGGGAGGCTACTCCTCCCCTGCCTTCACACCATTTTCCAAAGGGAGAGGGTGTAACACCCTCTCTCAGAGGAAGTCCTTTGTTCTGCCATCCTGGGCCAGGCCTGGCTGGACCCCAGGAGGGCAGAATCCTGTCTGAGGGGTTGGCAGCAGCAGCAGCTGCAGTGAAACCCCGGGAAAGGCAGTTTGGCAGTACCAGGGTCTGTGCTACAGACCACTGGGATCATGGGATTGTGCCAACTATGCCAGGATGGTATAGAGGGGGCAATTCCATGATCATAGACATGTTACATGGCCATATTCGGAGTTACCATTGTGAAGCTACATATAGGTAGTGACCTATATGTAGTGCACGCGTGTAATGGTGTCCCCGCACTCACAATGTCCGGGGAATTGGCCCTGAACAATGTGGGGGCACCTTGGCTAGTGCCAGGGTGCCCTCACACTAAGTAACTTTGCACCTAACCGTTACCAGGTAAAGGTTAGACATATAGGTGACTTATAAGTTACTTAAGTGCAGTGTAAAATGGCTGTGAAATAACGTGGACGTTATTTCACTCAGGCTGCAGTGGCAGGCCTGTGTAAGAATTGTCAGAGCTCCCTATGGGTGGCAAAAGAAATGCTGCAGCCCATAGGGATCTCCTGGAACCCCAATACCCTGGGTACCTCAGTACCATATACCTGGGAATTATAAGGGTGTTCCAGTAAGCCAATATAAATTGGTAAAATTGGTCACTAGCCTGTTAGTGACAATTTGAAAGAAATGAGAGAGCATAACCACTGAGGTTCTGATTAGCAGAGCCTCAGTGAGACAGTTAGGCATCACACAGGGAACACATACCTATAAGTCACAAACTTATGAGCACTGGGGTCCTGACTAGCAGGGTCCCAGTGACACATAACAAACATACTGAAAACATAGGGTTTTCACTATGAGCACTGGGCCCTGGCTAGCAGGATCCCAGTGAGACAGTGAAAACACCCTGACATACACTCACAAACAGGCCAAAAGTGGGGGTAACAAGGCTAGAAAGAGGCTACTTTCTCACAGTGCACCATATCTTAAATATGGCGCACACATGGTGACGTTAGGGGGGTGCAAGAAAAGTGGTGTTTCATGATGTGATTTGCCTCTTTTCCTAAATCTGGGCCATTGTAGGCTACAAAACGAATTGCAAGCACAGACACCGTTGTGCATGTGACAGTAACTATATAAAACACTACTAATCACTACATGGAACCAGAAGCTTGTTACAGACCACACACAATGGAGCCACACTAGGATTCTTTTCATAGCTAAATCTCGGAACCATGAAGAACGCTACCTCCACCCAGCACAGAGTGCTAAAAGGGATATGAGAACTAGGCAAATGTTGATCGCACAATTATCTTTTTTTGTCTCTGCCCCTGTTGACTAGGGTTCTTTAGCTCTTTATGAGAGCAGAAACCCCCAAAGCGCTCGATCTATGCATTTTAAATCTTACTTCATTCCTGGTTCTGAAAACAATGCTTAAGAAGTAAAGGAGAATAGTGCTAAATACACCGAACCACAGTGTAGGAAGTTGGCTCTGTATATACTATCTCAAAGCAAGAGATGGTGTGCACAGAGTCCAAGGGTTCCCCTTAGAGGTAAGTTAGTGGCAAAATTAGATAATTCTAATGCTCTATTTTGTGGTAGTGTGTTCAAGCAGTAGGCTTATCAGAGGGTAGTGTTAAGCATTTGTTGTACACACACAGGCAATAAATGAGGAACACACTCTCAAAGACTTTACTCCAGGCCAATAGTTTTAATATAGAAAATATCTTTACTTAGTTTATTTTTAGAACCACAAGTTCAAGATTTGAAGTAAATACATAAAATGCAAGGTACTCCACACAGGTAAGTTAGGAACTTTGAATTTGAGCAATAACATATACAGTTTTTGTTAAAATGGCAATAAGCTATTTTCAAAGTAGACAGTGCAAAAATCAACAGTTCCTGGGGGAGGTAAGTATTGGTTAGATTGTGAGGTAAGTAAGACACTTACAAGTCTCAGTTACTGAGCATATGCAGCCCACCGTTGGGGGTTCAGGACAACCCTAAAGTTATTACACCAGCAGCTCAGGCCCGGTCTGGTGCAGAGGTCAAAGAGGTGCCCAAAACACATAGGCGCCTAAGGAGAACAGGGCTGCTCCGGTTCCAGTCTGCCAGCAGGTAAGAACCTGCATCTTTGGGGGGCAGACCAGGGGGGTTATGTAGAGCACTGGGAGGGACACAAGTAGGCACACAAAAAACACCCTCAGCGGCGGCCGGGTGCAGTATGCAAGGCAGGCGTCAGGTTTTGTATAGGAAACAATGAAGGGACCCGGGGGTCACTCTCACGGTGCAGGCAGGCACAGGGGGGGCTTCTCGGGCCAGCCACCACCTGGGCTAGGCAGAGGGTCACCTGGGGGTCACTCCTGCACTGAGGTTCGGTTCCTTCAGGTCCTGGGGACTGCGGGTGCAGTGCTTGGTCCAGGCGTCATGTCCCTTGTTACAGGCAGTTACAGTCAGGGGGAGCCTCTGGATTCTCTCTGCAGGCGTCGCTTTAGGAGTCCAGGGGGGTCATCTCGGGCTACTCACAGGGTCACAGTTGCCGGTGAGTCCTCCCTGTGGTGTTAGTTCTCTGCATCTCAAGCCGGGGGCGTCGGGTGCAGAGTGTGAAGTCTCACGCTTCCGGCGGAAAGAGTGAAGTTCTTTAAAGTTGCTAGAAAGTTGCAAAGTTGTTGTTGAAGTTGAGCAGAGCCGCTGCTCACTGGAGTTTCTTGGTCCTTTGGTTCAGGGCAGTCCTCTGAGGCTTCAGAGGTCGCTGGTCCCTGTCGGATGCGTCGTAGGTTGCAGGTTTTTGAGTCAGGAGGCAGGCCGGTAGGGCTTGGGCCAAAGCAGTTGTCGTCTTCCGTCTTCTCTGCAGGACTTGTAGGTCAGCCATCCTTCTTGTTTCTTCAGGTTGCAGGAATCTGATTTCCTGGGTTCTTGGGTGCCCCTAAATACTAGATTTAGGGGTGTGTTTAGGTCTGGGAGGGCTGTAGCCAATGGCTACTGTCCTGGAGAGTGGCTACACCCTCTTTGTGCCTTCTTCCTGTGGGGAGGGGGGGCACATCCCTAATCCTATTGGGGGAATCCTCCAAAACTAAGATGGAGGATTTCTAAAGGCAGGGGTCACCTCAGCTCAGGGCACCTTAGGGGCTGTCCTGACTGGTGGGTGACTCCTCCTTGTTTTCCTAATTATCTCCTAAAGCCTTGCCGCCAAAAGTGGGGGCAGTGGCCGGTGGGGCGGGCATCTCCACTAGCTGGGATGCCCTGGGGCGCTGTAACAAAAGGGGTGAGCCTTTGAGGCTCACTGCCAGGTGTTACAGTTCCTGCAGGGGGAGGTGTGAAGCACCTCCATGCATTGCAGGCTTTGTTCCTGGCCACAGAGTGACAAAGGCACTCTCCCCATGTGGCCAGCAACTTGTCTGGTTGTGGCAGGCTGGCAGAAACTCATCAGCCCCACACTAGAAGTCGGGTTGGTATTCACGGGGCATCTCTAACTGGCATCAGTGTGCATTTATTGTGCTGAGAAGTTTGATACAAAACTTCCCAGATTTCAGTGTAGCCATTATGGAAATGTGGAGTTCGTGTTTGACAAACTCCCAGACCATATACTCTGATGGCTACCCTGCACTTACAATGTCTAAGGTTTTGCTTAGACACTGTAGGGGCATAGTGCTCATGCACATATGCCCTCACCTGTGGTATAGTGCACCCTGCCTTAGGGCTTTAAGGCCTGCTAGAGGGGTGACTTACCTATGCCACAGGCAGTGTGAGGTTGGCATGGCACTCTGAGGGGGTGCCATGTTGACTTAGTCATTTTCTCCCCACCAGCACACACAAGCTGTGAGGCAGCGTGCGTGTGCTGAGTGAGGGGTCCCCAGGGTGGCATAAGACATGCTGCAGCCCTTAGAGACCTTCCCTGGCATCAGGGCCCTTGGTACCAGGGGTACCAGTTAAAAGGGACTATCTGAGTGCCGGGGCTGTGCCAGTTGTGGAAGCAAAGGTACAGTTTAGGGAAAGAACACTGGTGCTGGGGCCTGGTTAGCAGGGTCCCAGCACACTTTCAATCAAAACTTAGCATCAGCAAAGGCAAAAAGTCAGGGGGTAACCATGCCAAGGAGGCATTTCCTTACACACAGTTATCTTAGGAGATTCTGTATTTATAGTGATAGAAAATAGATACAGCGTGCCTCTATGAACGAGCTTGGATCTCATCATCTGCTGCATTTTGGTGAAAAAAGAATGCTCACGGATTGGATCTGCACATCTTCACACACTGTAACCCACATATGGACCCTACCTGCCGAACTGCCGGAAATGCTAAACCATATACATTTGGAAGGCGCTAAAATAAAAAGGTGTCCAAGTAATGTCTGCGCACTTCATTGTAAAGAAGGCCATTGGGGGAGGCAAGTCTTTAGGCTGGGCTTAAAATGATCAAAACTATGAATTAGTCTAATGTCTAAGTGTAGCTCCTTCCAATGAAATGATGCTGATCACGTCACTTGTTGTGGCTAGACAGCCTCAGGGTGTTGTTGCGCACCCCTATTCAACCACATTCCTACAGATAATCCAAGTACAAGGTCTGAAGTACTACATATTAGCCATTGCTTAACTTGTAATAGAAAGAGTGCCGGTGCCCAGGGCTCTGCTCAGAAGCCACGACTGATGCAATCGATTGTCAGCACACCGAATATAAAGACTGCATATTTCCATATGCAACTCATGCCTCTTTAGTTTACTCCCAGACACTCTGTGCCCATTTATCTCACTTTTGAAGGTCACTGCTTTGTCCTTTTGTGACGGTTTTTCAGTTTTTCCCTTCCTTTGTCTTTCCATTTTATCTATATTTCACACTCTTACTCTTGTCTGATGCTTTAAAATAAGTGCTAGTTCCCATAATTGAGTGGTGGTGGCCACCACCAGCAACCACCTGCTCATATTAAGCCCTGACAATATCACATTGTTAATTTGATCCCTTTTAGAGATGTTTCTGAATGCCCATTGGCTCTGCACCCGCCTTGCAAAAGGTCCTGGCCTCTTGTGAAGTCTAAAGGTCCCTTAGCACTTTCTTGAACCGTTGGGGAGCACACAATACTAAACGCCGATCAGCATCCAAACAGTAGTGCTCAGCTCAGAACATCTACTTGCAAAGTTTTTTTTCTGCAGCCTTCACAAACGTCTATGCAAAACTTGACAACTTTGAGATTGCAATTTTTTTTTTTGTTTTGCTCCACCCACGTGAATGTTTCAACAATTTATTATAAATCATTATTCACCACAATAGTCATGCAGAAGATATATTCAGAAGGAAACTGTTCTTCTGCAGTTAAACGTAATTGTGTGTAGAAAAGCTCTGCAAAAGGTAAACTTGTAGACCAAAGTTGGGCAAATATTTGACACTGTGCATTCAAAAGCTTTGCTAAAGGTAGGCTTGAAGAAAGGCATACCTCATGTATTTTATACCTGTGCAGGATTATATAAGTGTGAACATCATCTCGTCATGCTTTGAAAATGATCTTGCAATTCCAAGGCAAATGTCACAGCTGAGAAAGAAGCTATACTGGCAAACCTTGCAAAGTTTGTGAAGATGAAAATGAGGACCATTTGCAAAACATCTGTGCTGAAAAAAAGATCTGATCACGCTATTTAAGTGCATGAAGTGCGTCACAGAGGCATATCGGACACGAAAGAGAGAACATATCAGTAGCTCAGTTCTTAACTGCTGCAGACAGTGCATTCCTACAAATCATTACAGGCGCACACATAATTCAGAAGTACACAGACAGGGGTGAACTGCAGATGCTTGCGCCATGTTGGTGACTCAGCACTGATTAATTGGTCTATTAATGGATCTGCCTGTAGAGTTGGCGGCAATGATCATGCAAAGACACTTGTGGTTTTGCACGAATTCGTTTAATAGCTTCACAGCGTACTGCCGTCTCTAAGTGCATCTCTAATTACAATGTTTGTGCCTTCGCACCGCCAATATATATATTTGTAACGTCATGCTCGGGCTCTGGCATCAGGCCTGCGCATTGTGGGTAGCTCAGGAGAACATCCCTAACGGTGTAGGGTGGGCTGGCCCAACCACAAAGGCCTATGTTACAATCCTCCGCAACTGGACAGAAACAAAACACAACGGAACAATGAGAAAAACCTCAGATACCATACATGGTGAAAATTAGCAAAGGATATGTCTGTGTAATCTGGGATCTGCTTGCCTAGTGGGCACGAGTCTGAGATCTGTGGACTAGGGAACATCAGTCTGACAATAAATCATCATAGCATCTCGAGGGGTTGGGATTTTGCCCCAGATGGTATCGCCCACCATCGTGCTTACCAGCTGGCTGTCGGGGTTCCTCGTCAGTGCTCACTGGTGCGGGCCGCTGGGAGCCTGGTGCTTCCTGTGGGTTGGCTGCCTCGGTCAACACCGTCGGGTGCTCCACTGGAGCAGATGTGCCAGGGCAAGGTTGAGCGGTGTCCGAACCATTGGGATCTTCAGGTGCGGCGGCGCTCCTTCTGTTCCACTCCAACTGGGTAGTTGTCGAGAACCGTTTAAAGTGAGATATGTTTCTGGTTACAATCTCTGACTCTTTCTTCGCTGTTTCTATGGTCCCTTTGACCGCTGTCTCCACCCAAGGGTCAACTTCAAATGGTAAACGGAACTTTCCTGCGGGGTGACGGTCTTTGACCAGAATGGCGTCTCCCACGTGGATTGACACCAGACGGGCTTGCCGTCCCCGCGAGGTGTACGCGTTGGTGCGTGACCTCTTCTGGATTGAGTGGTTTTGGGGTTCTGGTTGTGCTGCCCACACGGGGTGGGGTGGTATAGTACCTGACACTGTTCGGCCAAAACAGAGTTGGCTCGGGGTCACCCCAGTGGTGGCATGGGACGTGACCCGCTACTCATGGAAGAATGTGTAAATGGATCTTTCTACGTTTTGCGACTCGGCTACAGCGATCCAGATCACCTTGGTTAGGGTCTTCACAAACCGCTCCACCTTGCCGTTTGCCTGTGGCCATCTGGGTGTGAAGCGGCGGTGTCTGGTGTTCCGGGACCTTGAGAACTCAGCCCAATCACAGCTATTGAAGGGAGGTCCGTTGTCAGTGCACACTTCACTGAAGAGTCCGTGCCTGGCCATCAGTTTTTCCATCTTAGGGATGACTGCCCTCGCTGATGTGGACTGCACGATTTCTACCTCAGGAGAGTGTGAGTAGTCGTGTACTACTACAAGCATGTGGGACCCGTCGGGCAGGCTCCCGAAGTCTGCACTGACCCTCTCCAAGGGGTGGTAGGGCCGTCCTCTGTGATGACTGGCGCTGGGGGATCAGGTGGTCCACTGGCCTGGCAGACTGCACACCCCCTGACTACTTCCTCCGCCTGTTAGTCAAGGCCAGGGAACCAGACTTTACTTCGGACTCTGTTCTTCGAGTTGACGATGCCCTGGTGGGCCCCATGGGCCAGGACCACCACCCTGGACGTTAGGCAGGTGGGTAGTACGAGGCGGAATCCTCGTAGTAAGCATCCGTCTTTGCTCACTGACAGTTCATGTCTTATTTTGAAGAGCGCCTGGAGCTTGGTCCGGGCGTCAGCAGTGCGGAAAGCTGCCGGGTGTTGCAGCGGGCACCAGTCTCCTGATCTGGCCACTTGCATGAGGGGTATGGGCAGTGGGTAGGCTCGGTCGACTATCAACCTGACATACTCTTCTGTCTCCTGTGCTTCTTCCGCTTCCTGCAAGGTTTCAGGGCAGGCATGACGGGACAAGAAATCAGCTGGGTTTCTGGTGCCTGGTTGGTATTCCATGTTGAAGTCATACTCCTGTAGCTGAAGGATCCACTTCTCGATCTGTGGAGGAGGCTTCGAGGAGGACCCTTTGAAAAGCGGTAGTAGCGGGTTGTGGTCTGAGATTACGCTGAAGGCCTTGGCGTAGAGGTAGATGTGGAAGTGGCGACACCCCCAGTGAATGGCGATGGCTTCTCGCTCTATTTGAGAATATCGTTGCTCTGTCGGAGTGATTGTCCAACTGGCGAATGCGATGGGTGCCCAGTCTCCACAGGCCTGTTTCTGTGTCATGATGGCCCTTAGTCCAGTGGGGCTGGCATCTACCGCTAGTTGGGACTCTCTCCTGGGGTTGAAAAAGGCGAGGGTGGTTTCTGCAGACAGGGCTTTCTTTGTGTCCTCAAAAGCTTTTTCCTGCTCAGCTTCCCAGATCCAAGGGTGGTCGGCCCAGGTCAGCGCTCGAAGGGGGCCAGTTAGGTCTGATAGATTCTTTATGAATCGGCCACAGTATGTGACCATCCCCAGGAAACTCCGTACTCCAGAAGCCGATGAGGGTACTGGGGCTTCTTGGATGTCTCGGACTTTGAGGGGATCTGGACAGATGCCCTGTTCAGAGAAATGAAAGCCAAAGAAACTAATGTCCATTTTAAGGAATTCGCACTTCTCTTTGTGGAGCGTCAGGCCACGCTCCTGCAGCCTTTTGAACACTGCACGCACCCTTGCTAGGTGGTCCTCCAGAGTGGGGGCGTGAACTAGGATGTCGTCACTTTCATTGAGAACCCCGACGAGCCCTCCTTACATCTCCTTGATTGTGTGTTGGAACACCTCAGCTGCGCTGGAGATGCCGATATTTAAGCGGGTGCACCTCCAGAGGCCTGTATGGGTGGAGAATGTGGTGATCGGGCATGAGGGAGGGTGGAAAGTGATCTGGTGGAACCCTGACCGAAGGTTCATTTTGGAAAACCACTTAGACCCTGAGAGCTCTCCCATGATGTCGTCGAAGGTTGGGGTTAGATGCCTCTCCCTTCGGATGGCTTGATTGGGGAGGCGCATGTTCACACAGATCCTCACGGCGTCCGGTTGTTTGGGTTCCTTGGCCATGACAATGGGAGATACCCACGGGGTTGGTCCTGATACCCTTTCGATTATGCCGGCTTGTTCTAACACGAGGAGTTCTTTTTCGACCTTAGGCCGTAGATGGAATGCCACGTGCCTGTGCCTGAGAGCAACTGGGGCTACTGACTCATCTATATGGAGCTTGAGAGGGGGCCTTTTAGACATCCGATGCCGTCAAACAGTGGGCTAAACTCTCGTAGCAGATCTTCCAACACGTTGGTGTGAATGCTGAATGCGAACTGTATTAGGTTGAGGTTCTGAGCAGCGCAGCAGCTAAGCAAGAATCCTGTCCCCTCCTCTGAGACATAGATCTTAGTTGGGATTTTAGAGTCTTTGTGTGTAATGTCCATTGTGAAAACGCCGGCTATGTCCAATGGGCACCTGCTACGGAAGGCATGGACTTGCGCTGAGGTGGATCTTAGCGGCGGTGGGTCTGTGAGGGTTTGACATACGCCTTTGGCCACAAGGTTGATCAGCGGGTTCCGGTATCTATCAGGGCTGAAACTCGCTGGTGGTGTAGCACGACTTGACACATGGGCAGTCTTGGTTGCTGGTGGAGTATATGACGTGAACCACCTGCGGGTCGTCATCCATCTCACTGTCTGAGGCCGTAGTGGGCGAAGTGGTTACAGTTCGGACAGTCTTTTGGGTGGTGGGTGTCTTTGTTGCAGAGCGACAAACCTTTGCGAAATGGTTGAGCTTGCTGCACGCACTGCAAGTTTTTCCTCGGGCTGGACAGCCAGTTGGGTGTGGCAGTGGGTTACCGCACCATTTGCAGACCTTGTATCTGGGTTTTCCTCTCAGGGTGTCAGTCTTGCTTTTCGGTGTGACAGCCGTCACTGCAATGACGGATTCTGTTTTTACTTGGGCCCTGGTATTTGCTCCATGTGCGCCACACTTGATTTGGATAACCCTTGCGAGCGGCCTAGGGTGAAGAGGTCTCTCATCCATGTGGTTGGTTCCTGTAGGATACGCTCCCTCATTTTTTACGAAGAACAGCCTTGGATGAACTGAGCTCTTATCTCGTCTTATCTCGTCCTCCTCATCCTGCAGCATGCAGGTGCTGGCTAGCTCTCTGAGGCGCAAATAGAACACATCCACTGACTCGTCTGCAGTTTGGCACGCCTGGCGCAGCAAAAACCATTTGTAGTCTGGGTTAGCGTATGGTTTGAAGTGCGCAGTGATTGCCTCCTTTAATGTGAGGTAGTGTGTGGTTTTGCCTTGTGCACGGATGTCTGCCCCACCCAAATGGAGAAGCAGGGGCCTTTTTGTTAATCTTTCACTTCGAGGGCCTCAAAATAGGTTTCAGCCCTGCTTTCCCTCTTGCGACCTGGGTGTGTGGGGCACCAACGACGGTGAAAGGTTCCAGTGCTGGGATGCCTGCCATGGCGCTCGCAACAGGTGTGCCAATAGAATGTAGGTGGCTCAGCACAGGGCACTGCTGTCAGGATGGAAGAGTCTCAGCTTCAGAGCTTAGAGGAATCCCCAGCAGCAGGAATAAGCAGGGCAGGGGCCAGCAGGGTGGGTGGCAGATGGGCTGCGCTTTGGCCTGCAGCCAGTACTGGCGTGACACTGCTGGTATTTGTAGACACCAACACGAGGAGAGGTGAGTCTGTAGGCACTGCAGGCCAGGTGGCGTGTTGAACAGGCCCTGAATTAGGAGCGTGCGCTGGCCGCAGGAGGGGCCGGTGGGAAATTAGCTCGTTGTCCAAGTGAAGACACGCGGCTTCATTCGCGGCCTCAGGCTGGTGTCAGGAGGGCAGGGCTGTGATTGCTGGGCTGTTGCGAGGAGACTGGAAGAAAGCGTCTGCCGTCCCAGGCCGGAATCGTGCACAGGACCACACACGGCACGGGCAGCATCTCAGCGGTTGCCGGGTGAGAGGTACGGAGGGCGAGGGAGCAGCGACCAGGTTCTGGTGAGGCAGCGGGCTTTGTCTACCTCGTCGCCAATTGTAGAGTCGCAGCAATGACCACACAAAGACACTTGTGGTTTTGCACAAATACGTTTAGTAGCTTCTCAGTGTACTGAAGTCTCTAAGTGCGTCTCTAATTACAACTTTCGCGCCTTCATGCCTCCAATATATATATTTGTATATGTCATGCTCGGGCTCTGGCATCAGGCCCGCACAAGAGGGTTAGCTCAGGAGAACATCCCTGTCTAAAGGTGTAAGGTGGGCTGGCCCAAACACAAAGGCCAATGCTACACTGCCCAGTGTTTAAAGAGAATGGAAAGGACAGCTTTTGTCAAACTTAAACAGCTCGTCTTGTAGTTGCGATCAAGGGACTGCAAAGTTGCTATGGCGAAAAAAATTTGCGGTCTTCGGCACATTCTCTCGAATGTATGTTTTCTGCTTGGACCATCATCATTAGGAAGGGAGCAGAAGAGGTACAGTCTACAGTAAGAAGAGAAAAACATGCATGGACTGTAGAAAACACACACTGCTGCAGTCCACCTCAAACCACAGGCTCAGATTACGTGGAGCAGCACTGCAGGCACTAGCATGAATGAGGGCTCGTGCTACAGTATTCTTTTACAAGATGTGCCCTCCTGTCTTTGATAGCTTAGTTACAATACGGCATAAGGTATGCCAGCTACTCACTGAACCGTTGGTAAACAGCATCAGGACAGACTCTTAAGGATAACATGGTGTTACCCCGCTTTGCTCACTGGCAGGTCTGCCATAAGCGCTAGGGAATCACAAATCAAGCCGAGGATCATAGTACGAAGAAACAGTGGCTACCTGGTCCTAGTCCTGGCTCGTCAGGAAAGTGCACATGGCTTTCTAGTGGCAGCACAGCATGTTGGGAACTGTAGTATGTTACTTGTCCCTGAAGGACAGGGCACCAGTCTGTGGCCAAAAGGGCATAGCCCTTCGCTCTTATTTTAGTACCAGTTAGTATTACTCAAAGGATACACCTTTACCGTCATACTGTTTAATAAATGTCTCGCGCACGGCCTGCAGCCGGATAAATAAATAGTTACCTCATACACATGGAGCACGGGGCCTCTGACAGAACTTGGGTGCAAACAGCAGTAGCGGGTTGCAAAAGTAAACTTTAAAACATAACTGCCGCCTGCTCACCCATTAGTGAGTTAAGCCTTGCCTCAGCAAATAAATGGATAATGTTGCAGACACGGGATGCCATGTCATGCAGCTGGCCACGTCGCACAAAGTGCGACAGTAAAGGGGACAGCTCCTTAGCGTCGCTCCCCTGCTAGGAAGCCGGATGGTCGGAAGGGGTCACCATACCTTGAGAGGGTGGTCCACCCCTGGTTTATGGGCCCCCGAGGTGTCAGAAGGGAGGAGTGAGGCCAGGAGGTCTCAAAAGGGGTGACCTCTCGGGCTGGGGCCTCCTTAGACGAACGCTGATTCCCAAACAGCAGCTGGAGGCCAGGCAGCGGGACACAGGGAGTGGAGAAGAGAAAGGAGGTTAGCCGAATAAAGTAGGGGCCAGGGTGCATAAACGCTGTCTGCCGGCAATCAGGTTTGTCTTACTAGGCTACGCTTGCAAATTAAAAGAAAAAGCAAACCCTACCTAGGGTTGGGTCCTTGTGCCAGGTGTTTTTCCCTGCTTGCATTCGCGCTCGGGTCCTTGTGCCAGGTGTTTTCCCTGCTTGCATTCTGCTTGAGTGGTCCTTCCCCGGGCCTGGGGGGGGGGCCGCTTGTGCATCATCGGGAGGAGAGTGAGACACGATATGGGATCGCCGCGTCCTTGTCGTCTTGGGCGCCGAGGCGTGCCCGGCCAGGTGGGCATTGCCCCCGCCTTGCACGGGTGCCGCGCTTCGCGCGCAAGTTGTGTGTTCTATCCCCCGAACCATGGGGGCGGCAATGCCCACGTGGAACCCCTTGCCGGGAGGGGCGGCGCAGCGAGCGGGCGTGCTGCTGCCCCACGGTGCCCTCCGGCAGCTCGAGGCTTCGTCGTCCTCCCCGCGGCGTTGCGACCTCGCCTGCCGCGGTGCGGCAGGGTCGCGGGGAGCTGCTGGCGCTGGGTCGGTGGTGGCGCGGTGGTTCGCTGAGCCGCTCACACAGCCCAAACTCCCCCCCCCTACCTGACACGTCACCGGGGGGTGGAGAAACAGAAAGCCAGCACCTCTGCGATTGGCAGTGAAAGCGGGGAAGGGAAGGTACTCGGCGTCAGGCGCGCCAAAGAATTTCTTTTACAAAAAAAAAGGAGAAAGACTGCTCGCAGGTGTGCAGAGGTCTCTCCGCCAAGCCCGTAATGTTAAGTACGGGCAGATGGATCGGAACAAACCATCCGCTGAAATACATAAATAAATAATGCATGAATAAATATATGTATAACGGTAAATATATATCTAGCACCCAGGTATACTGAGACTGCAGAATTGGGCAGGATGCTACATGGGCTTTTCGGAGCGCTAACGGAATGTGGCAGTAAATTGTTTTGTCTGGAACACGGCCCCACATGATGGTTGAGCATTATTCCGGGCATCTAAAGATATGCTACAGATAACATGTTGGTTAAAAAATAATAATAATAAAAAAACTTTTATAATACTAATTATATAGCGAAAGGTGTCAAAAAAAATACTGGTGATGCTTTGGTGCTTATTTGTCTATTTTGCTTCCAGGTGGCCAATGAACTGCTAGGTACTTCCCGCGGTTGGCCACACAGGGCAACTGCGAGGCACAGGCGCTAGGGCACTAAGGTGAATTAAGGTACACAGTAAGACGGGAAGGGGCACCAGGGCGAATGCCGCAAAGGGGGGGGGCAGGCGAACGACAGCGTGGCAGGGCCTGACAGGGGGCACAATGGCGAGGTTTCCCATAGTGAGGGACAGGTCGCATTTGCATTGATGAAGAGGTTTATTTGCCAGATATGCAGCCTCCCTACCCCCCACAGCGTTGGAGCCAAGCGCGTAAGAGGGCATCGGTTGGCAAGTCACACTAGCGGGCATTTACTTTACATCGTCAGAAGGTGACACTGCGGGGGTGCCACCGTAACAGTTGAGGGGCGGGCAAGAGGGCCAACAGGCGCGGCAGCAGCGCAGAATGGGTGCTGGAGGGCCATGGGTGAGCTCCAGAAGCTGAAGGGTATAAAAAAAAAAAAAGAGAGAGAAGGGCGCAGCAAAGCAACACCAGGCGAGTAAATAAAAGGGTGATGCATCTCCAGGGACGCTTAATAAGGCTGTCTTCTCTACCATTACAGACCTAAGATCACTCACCAGCACGCACTAAGGGAGGATGGAGGACCACGGTTCCCCTACACTCTTTTCCACCGAAGAGAACCAAGAAGAGGCTGATATATGGACGAGGTCATGGCCATGGGTCAGGCGAAAGGCCTTGAATGGGCGAAGATGATGGTGGCGGCACAAGGGGTGCAGCAGCCTTTAGAAACTCCCACCCCGACGAACATGGACGAGGTGCAGCCTTCGGACTCAGGCCTCTGTCTCCTAAGCGATGAGAGGGTAGCAGCGCCTGCCTAAAGGAAGAGGCCAGCAAGGGCCACAGCTGGGAGCAAACTCAAAAGAACCAAGAAGGACATGGCAGACAGCAATTTACCGGAGGGCCTCTCAACTTTCCAGACGGACAGCGGGCCAAGAAGAGCCATGAAAGACAACGAGGAGCAAGAGGCGGCCGGGGCAGACGGGCTTCCCCTCGCTGCTGGGGAGTTGGCCCCAGGGGCAAGCACGCCAATTGCTGAGGAGCAGACCAGCCAACCCACAAGGAATGTGGCCTGCAGCCCCACCATAGGAGCATCAAGGCAGGGGCTGCAGACGGGACTGGGTAAGATGATGGAGGCAATGCACAGCTTCATGGCCTCAGCGAAGGCCCTAGCTGGTTTGGGCATGGACGAGCAGCGCGCTAGCAGCAGGCGACCAGGCGCAGGGCAGGTGTGGGGGCGGGACACCAACTTGCCGCCCACAACGCAGGGCGAGGCTTCCGCGCTGGGAGCTGAGGTAGCAGACAGGGTCCCACCAGATACCCCAGCGGGCAGGAGTGACAAAGCAACTAGTGTTAGGCCTGATCCCCCCTTGCTGTCAGGGAGGTCTTCCCTGGCGTGGAGGGTCCCTTTAGAAGCTAGGGAGCGAATATGGAAGAGGGAATTCATTGATATTTTCTCACTGCTCACATTTGCCAAGGAGGGCGTAGACATAATGGTACCCAGCAAGGAGGTAGAGAAGCACAAATGGAAGAGGAAGGATAAGCCAGAGGAGTCAATAGACAACTGGCTAGGGGCATTTGCGATGCTGTCCACAGTGATCATGGAGAAATTCCCTGAGCAGGGACCGGCTCTCTGCAAATACAACTGGGTCATATATGAGGAAAATACCCGCAATGGGGGCACAGGGTGGCTGAACTACGATCGAGAGTTCAGGCAAAAAATGGAACAGGCACCAGAGATGGCATGGGACTGCCGCGAAATTGAACTCTGGGTGCAGTACATGGGTAACGGCAGCAGGCCAGCAAACAGTGACACCGGTTTCACAAGGCACAAACAGGCAAGGCGATACTATTTTAAGCAGCAGCTTAGGCCCCCCTTTCGAGGGAAGCCCCCGCAGAGGGGGAGAGGGGCTTCGCAGTATAGGTTCAACAATAATTCATGCAGGCTGTACAACAATGGGGCATGCTTATGGGGTGCCGTTTGCAAATTCGCCCACAACTGCTCCAAGTGCGCCGGCTGGCACCCAGCAGCCAACTGCAACAAGGGGAACAGGACAAACAAGCCAACGGGTACCAGTGTTGTTTCCAAACAGCCCTAATTGTCCGGAGTCGCAACACAATACAATAGCACCTTGTCCCATAACCTTTAGCACCTTGGCCCACATTCTCAAAGATTACCCTAGACCAGTTGAACAGGAGTTGTTGTTCAGAGGTTTTAGTGAAGGTTTTAGGATCCCATACTCCGGCCCGGCAGTCACCAGGGGAGCCAACAACTTACGATCAGCCTGGGAAGCCCTAGGAGTGGTACAGGAGAAGCTGGAGAGGGAGCTTCAATTGGGGAGGGTGGCTGGCCCCTTCTCCCAGCCACCCCTTCCAAACTTCATTGTGTCACCTCTGGGGATCGTACCGAAGAAAGAGTAAGGAAAATATAGGATGATCCACCATCTCTCCTACCCCAAAGGGACGTCGGTGAACGACTACCAGGAGGCGGGAACGTGCTCCGTTGGTTACGCTTCATTTGACGAGGCGATTGACCTGGTTCGCGCAGCAGGTAAAGGGGCGCTCATGGCAAAGGCAGACATTGAGTCCGCGTTCCACCTTCTCCCAGTCCACCCGAGTAGCTTCCACTTCCTGGGGATGCAGTGGGCGGGTCAATACTTTTACGACAAATGCATGCCTATGGGCTGTGCGGTGTCATGTTTTTTTGTTTGAAACTTTTGCATGCTTCCTGGAATGGTTACTGAAAGAAAACAACCTCCTGGGTAGTTCACTCCACTACCTAGATGACTTCCTCTTCATAGGAAAGGCAGGTTCGGGCGAGTGTAGGACTACCCTCAATGCTTTTGAACACCTTAGTCAGTTGCTGGGGGTGCCGCTGGCACCGGAAAAGATGCAGGGACCTACGGAATGTTTGACATTCCTGGGCATTGAGATTGACTCAATGAACTGGATGTGCCGATTGCTGGGAGACAAGGTCATGGCTCTGCAGGCCAACATTCGGCAGGTGCTGAGTAAGGACAAAGCGACCCTAGCCACAATACAGAGCCTACTGGGCAGGCTAAACTTTGCAGCAAGAACTATACCAGCGGGCAGAATCTTTACCAGGCGGCTAGCAAGGGCAACGGCGAAGGTTAACAAATCCCACCACTTGGTGCGCCTCTGTGCGGGCCTGAAGGAGGACCTGCACATGTGGCGGTCATTTCTGGAGGAGTTCAATGGGACGCTGTTGTGGCGCACTCCATGGTGCACCAGTCAGCAGCTCCAGCTCTTCACCGATGCTTCAGGGAGAGAGGGCTTTGGTGCCATACTGGACCGTCAGTGGAGTGCAGGGAAATAGCCCAATGCATGGAGTAGGCATGGGCTCACAAAAAAAATCACAGTATTAGAGATGTTCCCAATTGTCCTATCTCTCCGTTTGTGGCCACAGGTGCTAGCAGACAAGAGGATTATGTTCTGGTCAGACAACATGGCCGTGGTACAGGCCATCAACTGCCAATCAGGGAACTGCCCGGTGTTGGTAGGACTGCTGAGGGAGCTGGTGAGGGTTTGCCTGTTAAGAAACGTGGAGTTTTGTGCGCGGCATGTGCAAGGGGTGAAGAATGTGGCCGCTGATGCTCTTTCTCATTTTCAGTGGATGAAATTCCGGGCGGCTTGCCCCCAGGTGATGGAGGAGATGACGGCGTTCAAGGCAGAATGGTGGCGATTGGTTCAGTGGAGCAAATGATAGTGGCACTGGGAGAGTTATCCCTGGCCCCGACTACCCGAGCCAGATACAGGGCGTGTTTCAACAGGTTTACATCACTAACGAGTGCCTGGGGGGTGGGGGAGGACCACCCAACAGCCACAAGAGTACACCGCTTTGTACTGTGGGCAAAAGACAATGGCAAGTCACACACGTGGGTTTCAAGGCACCTGGCGGCAATCGCCCATTTTGCAAAATTTAAAGGGGAAGGAGACCCAACCGCGGGCTTCCCATTGAGAGCAGCTCTGAAAGGTTGGGCTAGGGAAGAAGAAAAACCACCCGACCAGAGGGCGCCCATCGATCTGGACATGCTAAAGGGGCTGGTGGGGGCGCTCACAGTTATTTGTAACACACAGTATGAGGAGCTGTTATTCGCTGTCACTTTTTCTCTAGCCTTTTTCGGGGCATTCAGGTCCTCAGAGTTAGTGGCGAAAGCGAAGAGCAACACATCCTACAGGGCACTTAATTGGGGCGACTTAAAAATGGGGCATGACATGGTTGAACTCAGAGTGCGGCGCTCCAAAACCGACAAGAAACGGATAGGTTTGGTGGTGCGTTTGAGAGGTTTTAGGGACCCCAAGTGTTTCCCTGTGGAACTGCTCAGGAGGTACACAGCATGCCGCCCCGCACAACCGTTATACTTATTGCTTCAACAGGACGGCCAACCACTCACACAGTTTCAATACAGAAGGGTCTTGAAGTGGGCAATCACAGAGGCGGGGTGCCAGGGGCGCAAATGGTCAACCCATTCCTTCAGAATCGGTGCGGCCTCTACGGCCTATGACGAGGGGCTGCATGCGGGGGCAATCAAGCGGATTGGGAGGTGGCAGTCGGACAGATACAGTACATTCGGTCCTGAGACGGGGAAGGGTTGTCATCGGGCCCCCCCACAAGGGCAGTCCGTTAGGGCAATGGGAGCAGGAGGCCGCCAATGGCCCGAGATGGGTAAAGGGCGTTGCTTTGGGGCTAAATGCAGTGACTGTATTGTAACAATGTTTTGCCATAAGTGTATATATGGCAGTCGCAAATGTCAATAAAGTGTGTGGTAATAGTTACCTTCTCGTTCATCTAGGGGCTAAGACGGTATGGGTGATGGGCCACTCCCTAGTGGCCAGAGCAGAACAACGGGCCAAGGAAAAAGGCTGGAACCGCGGTTTCAGTAACGTCGAACTCTCCTGGATGGATTGCCCAGGAATGAGATGGGCCATGCTAGAACCTACAGTTAGCCGGCTGGTGGGGAAGAGAGGGGTTAAGCCTGACATTCTTTTGATCCACTTGGGTGGTAACGACCTAACTACTTGTGGGAGTGGCCCACTGTTACAGGCCATGAGGCAGGGTATCGCCAGGCTCGCCACCCTGATGGAGGACGGCGAGATAATTTGGTCTGAGATTATCCCACAGGGGTGTGGCAGGGAGCCAGGTCAGGGGCCGCCATTGAAATGTCCAGGCGCAGAATCAACAGGTCCCTGCAAAAAATTGCAAAGCAACAAGGTTTTGGCTTCATCAGACATACCCTGCTGAGTAGACACTGAGCAGTAATTTTGCACCAGACGGGGTACACTTGTCTGGCGCAGGCACAGATATCTTCCTACTGAATGTTAGGGACGCTCTAGTAAGAGCGGGATGTACGTAGAGTAGGAGACGAGCACAGGTGGGGGGGCCCTCGGTTATCGCAAGATGCTATTCCTGAGTCTTGGCGGAGTTACAGGGCGATCCTAAAGCGTTAAAATGATTTTAAAAACCTCCAGATGGTTATTCCTGGAGGCAAAAGCAATTCCTCAGGCCACTGGGAGCCTTTACGGCGGGGCCTGGGATGACGCGACGGCGCTCCTTAATCCCGCAAGGGACAGTTGGAATCCTGAGCAACTCTGGAGACTGGCCTGGGTCTCGCTCTGACTTGTCCGGAGCATGACAAATAAATAAAGGAGGAGAGTGATAAACCACGATAAAGGAAAGAGCTGTAAGAATCTAAGTACGCTGGTGCAAAGAATACCAGACGGAACAGCTCTAGCTTTCTCAGGATGGGTGTCGGCCAGCTTTAACGAACTCATCTCCGACACCGGGATCGCCCGTAAGCTAACCCAACCTGTGTAATCAATAAACTTGCGACATATTATACCCACAATTGGTGTCCCAGGTGTCTTATTATGTCGCATGTAGTGTATTGTTGTGAACTCGAGTGCGCACACCTTAAGGGGCTAGGGGTAGCAGCACTATGCAGCTGGCTATGTCGCACAAAGTGCGACAAGAAAGGGGACAGCTTCTTAGCGTCGCTCCCTTGCTAGGAAGGCGGATGGTCGGAAGGGGCCACCATACCTTGAGAGGGTGGTCCACCCCTGGTTTATGGGACCCCGAGGTGTCAGAAGGGATGAGTGAGGCCCAGAGGTCTCAAAATGGGTGACCTTTCCTGGCTGGGGCCTCTTTAGACAAATGCTGATTCCCCCCCACCCACCCCACAACATTGGCAAACCAGGGCTGGATGCATTAGGAAGAAGTGAAGAAGCATGTTTGTAGAGAGACTTGTTAACATGACTTTCTTTACAGATGAATCAAGGAGTCGCAAAGCGGAGTTACAGGGCGATCCTAAAGCGTTAAAATGATAAAAAAAACTCCAGATGGTTATTCCTGGAGGCAAAAGCAATTCCTCAGGCCGCTGGGAGCCTTTACGGCGGGGCCTGGGATGACGCGACGGCGCTCCTTAATCCCGCAAGGGACAGTTGGAATCCTGAGCAACTGTGGAGACTGGCCTGGGTCTCGCTCTGACTTGTCAGGAGCATGACAAATAAATAAAGGAGGAGAGTGATAAACCACGATAAAGGAAAGAGCTGTAGGAATCTAAGTACGCTGGTGCAAAGAACACCGGACGGAACAGCTCTAGCTTTCTCAGGATGGGTGTCGGCCAGCTTTAACGAACTCATCTCCGACACCGGGATCGCCCGTAAGCTAGCCCAACCTGTGTAATCAATAAACTTGCAACATATTATACCCACAATTGGTGTCCCAAGTGTCTTATTATGTCGCATGCAGTGTATTGTTGTGAACTCCAGTGTGCACACCTTAAGGGGTTAGGGGTAGCAGCGCTATGTGAATGCCGCGGCATGCCAGCCAGTCAACGAATGCAGCTGAGCCCAGCCTGGCCGGTGCAACCGGACCAAGGCAGCTGAAAGGTTTCCTTAAAACACTACAACTTGTTAATTCAAGGGTGTAGTGAGCGTAAGGGGAGGGGAGGTTGCCTGAAGCAGGGGGGGGGGGAGTGGTGAGATAGCAGGGACAGATGGAACAGGGTGAATGAATTGCAGATGTGGAGGTTGGAGGTAAAGTGCCGGACAGCCGGCATCGGGCAGTACTAGAAGAGACCGCTGCTAATTACGCTTATGTCACTCTGAAGTTAAAGAAATAAATGTAAACAGGCACCCGGGGGGGAGCAGAGAACAGCTTTGAATGCACAGCTAATGAAAGGACATAAAAATGACAGTCCTATTTACAGAAACAGAAGTGGGAGCTCGGAGCGACGGATAACATCCATCGCTTATATGAATACTCTTAAACAAAGGAAAAAGTGGCCCTTTTTTCAGTTTCTATAATGGGACAACTGGAAGGCTACACGTAATGCAGTCCTGCTCTGTGGGAGTAAACAACCCACAAAAAGGAGGGACAAGTAATAATAACTGACCACTGGCAAGCAATGATTTTTAAAGGATGCTGAAACAAACAAATCACAAGGAGGGGGATGCATTTAAGCCCAAGGAGATGTATACCAAATTATACGTGAGGTCATACACTTATGTTCGACCTAAAAAGAAGTAATTTTCATTGGAATTTGGTTAAAATAACACTTATTACTTGGCAAGAGGAGAAAAAATTGGAGAACTTTGTTCATGTATCACAGGTATGGTACTGGAAAATGGTAACCAAAACATCATCTGGCAGAATTATTATTTACATTCTTACAAATATATCTCCTAATTGGAGTTAATAACTGAAAATTACCACCCTATGGGATAATATTTTTGTGAACAATATTTAGGATACAAAATTTAATTTGCTGATGATATTCTGACATACATCTGTGCCACAAGCAAAGGCGACCTACAGAGCCAGATTCAAAATAATTTAACACATCCTCAAACAGGTGATGTCTCACTGTGACAGTATACGTATACAAATTATAAATTCTCTTCCTTTTTACTTCTTGAAACAGAGCAACCAACAAACCAATATCTTTCACCACAAATACATAAGAAGGATCCAGATACTTTACATGTACTAATGAATCCAGGAATTAGAGTGACCCTGTAATTTGTTTTTGAACCTGGGACCCAGGACTCTCTCTCAAGGATTGAAACAACCACTGAAAGTTATGACCGACAAGTTTAACTGAAAATCGTGGGGGCAAACAAGGGTAGGTCAACTGAAATAAAAAATCTCATCTCAATTCCTCTGTGAGTGCAAAAGAACGTTCTGCATTTGTCTCAGAAATCACAAATATCACATGTATGGGGCCTCAAGGCACGGTCTTTTATCTAATATAGTGAACATATGCATAATGAAAATAACTAAAATTGTTCATGACTACCAAAAATGCTCCTATATGCGAAGCAATGCCGCTCTGATCCATCTTAAATTATGAAAGGATTCATGATGCTGCCAGCCAGTTTCTGACTACCAGAGACACATTAAAAAACATAAGAACAGACATGATTTGTGGTTCTATTTGGGCCTTGATGGTCATCCCACAGCCCCACCAGGGAGCTGGAGGTAATCAGTGAAGCTAATGACAATATATAGGGTATTCAGGCACTTGCAGGTCCCAGAGGCTTTTTCGGACAGCTAGGTTTTGAGGGCAATTCGGAATTCCAGAAGTGACGTGATAGTCTGGAGGTGCGTGGTGAGGCTGCTCCAGGTCCTTCACTTCTACTCCGGTAGATGCAGGAAGTACAGGCAAGTGAAAGAGAGGCAGAGCATGGTCTTCTGGACAGTTGGTGGAAGTTCAGGTGGTGGTTAAAGTATGTGGGTGCTTGATTGTGTAGAGCAGTGGTTCCCAACCTTTTGACTTCTGTAGACCCCCACTTTAACATTACTGGAATCTGGGGACCCCCCACTGAATCATTATTTTAACCCAGGAACCCCCCAGTGAGTTATTACTGAAAGCTGGGGACCTAATCTGCTAATATTATTTAATTTTCAAAGCAGTCGCGGACCCCCTGAGAAGGCTTCGCGGACCCCCAGGCGTCACCGGACCACAGGTTGGGAACCACTGGCGTAGAGCCTTGTGTGAGTGGGTCAGCAGCTTGAATTAGCATCTCTTCCTTACAGGGAGCCAGTGGAGTTGCCTGAGGTGGGGTTGTAGGAAAATGCCACTGTTGGCATGGATACCACCTAACTTTTTGCCTTTTGTTGATGCCAGCTTTGATTGAAAGTGTGCTGGGACCCTGGTAACCAGGCCCCAGCACCAGTATTCTTTGCCTAAAACTGTATCTTTGTCTCCACAATTGGCACAGGCCAGGCACACAGTTAAGTCCCTTGTAAAAGGTACTACTGGTACCAAGGGCCCTGTGGCCGGGAAGGTCTCTAAGGGCTGCAGCATGTATTATGCCACCCTGAGGACCCCTCACTCAGCACATGCACACTGCCTCACAGCTTGTGTGTGCTGGTGGGGAGAAAAAGACTAAGTCGATATGACACGCCCCATCAGAGTGCCATGCCCACAACCCACTGCCTGTGGCATAGGTAAGTCACTCCTGTAGCAGGCCTTACAGCCCTAAGGCAGGTTGCACTATACCACAGGCGAGGGCATCGCTGCATGAGCACTATGCCCCTAAGGGTGTCTAAGTCAATTCTTAGAAATTGTAAGTGCAGGGTAGCCATACTGAGTATATGGTCTGGTAGGTTATCAAACATGAACTCCACTAAATACTGGGAAGTTTGGTATCAAACTTCTCAGCACAATAAATCCACACTAATGACAGTGTGGAATTTATTGAGAAATGCACACAGAGGGCATCTTAGAGATGCCCCCTGCATGCCAGCCCACCTACTAGTGCTAGGCTGACCGGTCTCTGCCAGCCTGCCGCATCCAGACAAGTTTCTGGTCATATGGGGTGAGTACCTTTGTGCACTCTGTAACCAGGAACAAAGCCTGTCTTGGGTGGAGGTGCTTCACACCTCCCCCTGCAGGAACTGTAACACCTGGTGGTGAGCCTCAAAGGCTCAAGCCTGGTGTTACAGTGCCCCAGAGCACTCCAGCTAGTGGAGATGCCTGCCCCCCTGGACACAGCCCCCACTTTTAGATCATGAGAAAAATAAGGAGGACTCACCCCCTCAGCCAGGTCCACCCCTAAGGTGACCAGAGCTGAAGTAACCCCATCCTTGAAAAATCCTCCATCTTGTTTTGGAGGATTTAGCCCAATAGGAATAGGGATGTGCCCCCCTCCCCAAAGGCAAAAGGCACAAGAAGGGTATAGCCACCCTCAGGGACAATAGCCATTGGCTGCTGTCCTCCGGCCCTAACACACCCCTAAATTTAGTATTTAGGGGTGACCCTGAACCCAGGAAATCAGATTCTTGACGACCTACAAAGAAGAAGGACTGCCTAGCTGAAAAACCCCGCAGAGAAGAAGGAAGACAACAACTGCTTTGGCCCCAGCCCTACCGGCTAGTCTCCAACTTCAAAGAACCTGCACCAGCGATGCATCCTGTGGGCCCAGCAACCTCTGCTGACTCAGAGGACTGCCCTGCAATGGTAAAGGATCAAGAACTCCCATGGACAGAGGACCTGCTCAACAGAGAAAGCATCTTTAAAGGGACTCTCACCTCACTCCAGAAGCGTGAGCCCCCATCACTCTGCACCCGACACCCCTGGCCCATGTCCACGCTGGGCTGACCTCCCTGCACCCCCACGACGACGCCTGCAGAGGGAAACCCTAGGAAACCCTGACGTGACTGTTCGGGACGAAGATATCCGACGCCTGGAGAAGCACTGCACCCGGAGCCCCCAAGCCCCTGAGAAACTGACCACAAGTGCAGCAGTGACCAGCAGGCGGCCCCACCCTTGCCCAGTCGGTGGCTGGCCCGAGAAGCCCCCCTGTGCCCTGCCTGCAACGTCTGAGTGATCCCGGGTCCCTCCATTGAAATCTATTACAAACTCAAAGTCCTGTTTGCCCACTGCAATTGGCTGCCCCCGTGCCGCTGAGGGTGTGTTTAGTGTGCCTACTTGGGGCCCCGACAGTGCTCTACTAAACCCCCCTCAGGGGTGTGGAATTTATTAAAATATCTACTTGTCCACGGGACAGGTTGCTTCTCAAATCTACTTGTCCTGTAAAAAGATCTACTTGTCCCTTTGGTGCCATTTAGTGTGGCGCCAAATTATGGCAGCAATCTCATTATGTAAGAGCTCTGATAATAGCCTCTCTGATTATGCCAGGGCTACTACCATAGTAGGGCTTGAATACTTGCGGTTTCAATCCCTACTGTAGCAATTTCCTTATTTTCCCACCTTTCTGCAGATGTGCATACTTGGGCTGGAGGAAGCAGTAAGCAATAGTTCCAGGGCTGGAATGCCTTTGAGTCTGCAAACCTACTAACCTGCATGTTTTAAAGATCTTCACCAGCTTCTCTCTAATATTTTCCCATAATAAGAAAGGTTGGACATTTACTCCTGACAATGGCAGAATTAGAACTTCTTCCAGGGTTGGGAAGAAAGTAGCTGGAGGGCAAATGAACTTGCTCAATAGATTGTCACATGAGCAAATCTACACATGCGTATTTACCCATGCTAAAATACAGTTCCCAAATATTTTATAGGGGTACGACATATACCATGGGTGCACTTTTGTGACTTTCTTTAAGAATTTGGGGCCACATGTAGGTAGGTTCAGATTTGCGACCCGCAAATTGCGAGTCGCAAATCCGAATGTAGGATGGTGTCCCTGACACAATCTGTGATTCGCAAGGGCTTCGCAAATGCACACCTCATGAATAATCATGAGGTGTGTCGCAATTTGCGACCCCCTTGCGAATGGCGGCCTCACAGGGATGGTGGCCTGCTGGAGACAGCAGACCACCATGTCTGTGACTGCTTTTCAATAAAGCAGTTTTTTTTTTTTTTGTAATGCAGTCCGTTTTCCTTAAAGGAAAACGAGATGCATTACAAAAACGAAAAATTTTACGTTTTTGTTTCATTTTTTCAGAGCAGGCAGTGGTCCTGCGGACCACTGCCTGCTCTGAAAAAATGTTTACAGTGACATTCACAATGGGGAAGGGGTCCCAGGGGGACCCCTTCCCTTTTGTGAAAGTGTTAGCACCCATTTGAAATGGGTGCAAACTGCGATTGGTTTGCACCCGCGTTCGCAAAACAATCCTACATTGCACTGCGAGTCGCAATTAGGAAGGGAACACCCCTTCCTAATTGCGAGTCGCAAACCCATTTTGCGATTCGGTAACCAGGTTACCGAATCGCAAAACTGGGCTTGTGCACCGCAATGTGCTTTTTGTACGTCGCAAACAGCGAAAGTCGCTGTTTGCGACATGCAAAAAGCTACCTACATGTGGGTCTTGGTCCCTAATTATGTCTGGTGTTAAAGACATTTTGTTTTTATTAAACTTCTATTTCTCTCTCTTTCGGCTGGCTTTACTGTGAGTGATCGCATTCTTCTCTTCCACAAGGAGCATATTGGCACACAAAGTAGTTTTGTTGAGTGTCAGGAACTACAGTGGCAATCAGTGACGTAACGCAACTGGAGGGTGCCCCTTTGCAAAGAACATGGAAGAGCCCCCTCTCCAGACTCACTCAGGGTAGGTGCTGTGCTGAAGGGGCCCCCTGGAGGGCGGCTGCAGGGCCTTTGTTATGTCACTGGTGGCAACGTGTGCTTTTAGAGTTCAAAAACGTTTTGGTTTTTTTTTTGCCAGTGTTTGTTACAATGTTGAGGGCCTGGTAGCTCCCACAACAATAAAGTGTTACAAAAGCCATGTCAAAACAAGACACGCATTGATGAAACTAAAAGACTTATAAAAATATGTCAGATCAGTTGGCTTTGTCAGTGTTTGTTTATTTTCATGCTTCCCATAATCATGTTGAAAATGGTTACACTGATTTTCCATTAGAAATATTTTTGGGAAATACTAGCATGCATCAAAACATTTTACTAAATGACACCTCATTTGCATCTAATCAGAGAGCATTCTGGGAGCATTATACTTAGCCTCATAGCCTAAACTTTTCAAACATGTGTTTACACGTTTTTTTTATTTGTACTGGAACCAACGTCAGTAGTGAAGTGTGACCTTAAAACATTTATTTACAGCACTCACCCTAATAATGAAGGTTTTCAAATAATGAACCATAAATACAAGTTCGAACAGCATTATCTTTTGGAAACACATTACCTCAACTGTAGAGAGTTCCACTCTCTGTAAACAGGCAGCCAAAGGGTTTGTGCTGCAGAGGGTTGGGCCTACTTGTCCCAAGGACAAAGTAAACATAAAAACTTGTTGCCCTTGACCCCAAACAAGATGTCTCGGGCGATAGGAATTCCACATCCCTGCCCCTGGTCTGCTCCCCGAGGACACGGGTACTTACCTGCCAGCAGACTGGAACGCGAGCATCCCCTGTCTCCATAGGCGCCCATGTTATTTTGGCTCCTCTTTGACCTCTGCACCTGACTGGCCCTGTGTTGCTGGGTGTTTGGGGTTGACTTGAACCCCCAGCGGTGGGCTACCTATGCCCCAGAGACTGAACTTGTAAGTCCTTTACTTACCACATTAACCTAACTGTACTTACCTCCCCCAGGAACTGTTGAAATTTGCACTGTGTCCACTTTTAAAATAGCTTATTGCCATTTTAGAAAAAACTGTGTACATTACTGTTTTGATTCAAAGTTCTACCTATACCTATGAAAAAGACCTTACATTTAATGCATGTACCTGTAATTTGAATCTTGTGGTTCTAAAATAAATTAATAAAATAATATTTTTCTATATAAAAACGTATTGGCCTGGAGTTAAGTAATTGAGTGTGTGTTCTCATTTATTGCTTGAGTGTGTACAACAAATGCTTAACACTACACTCTGATAAGCCTAACTGCTCGACCACACTACCACAAATAGAGCATTAGTATTATCTATTATTGCCTCTGTCAAGCCTCTTGGGGAACCCCTGGACTCTGTGCACACTAGTTCTCATTTTGAGATAGTATATACAGAGCCAGCTTCCTACAGGCATGTTATGTGGGTTCATCTGGGAAGGCCGAGAATGAGTCTGGCTGCAGCGTTCTGCATGGTCTGAAGCCTCTGTGGGAGGTGTGTGGCGATTCCTACGTAGAGGGCATTGCCATAGTCCAGTCGGCTAGTGATGAGGGCCTGAGTCAAGGTGCATCTCGTCTGTAGGGGTAGCCACTTGAAGACTTTACATAGCATGCGCAAAGTGAGGAAGCAGTTGGAGGAGACAGCGATGATATGTGATTTCATGGTGAGCTTGTTATCCATGATGATTCTGAGGTTTCTAGCGTGGTTGGATTAAGTGGGTGTGGGTCCTAGGTCTGATGCCCACCAGAAGTTGATTCATGTGTTGATGCTGTTGCCAAAGATCAGTACTTCTGTCTTGTCTGTGTTCAGGTACAGGCAGTTATTCTTCATCCAGTCAGCAACGCTTGTCATGCATGTGTGGAAGTTGATTCTGGTGATGGAAGGGTCATCGGCGAATGAGAGGATGAGTTGGGTATTGTCTGCATAGAAAATTATGGTGAGACTGTGGGATCTGACGATGTTGGCCGGTGGGGTCATATATTCTTTGAAGAGCGTGGGGCTGAGGGATGAGCCCTGGGGGGGCACCCAGGTGATCTGCTTGGGTTCGGAGGTGAAGGTGGGAGGTGGATCATTTGGGTTCTTCCAGTAAGGAAGGAGGTGATCCAACTGAGCACATCCTGTTGGATGCCGATGTGGTGGAGTATTTCGACCAGCATGTGATGAGATACTCTGTTGAAGGCTGCAGAGAGGTCAAGGATGATCAAAGCTGCTGTTTCTACTCGGTCAAGAAGGGTCTGTATGTCGGTGACAGTGATCAGGGCAGTTTTGGTGCTGTGATTGCTGCGCAAGCCTGATTGGTAGGTGTCAAGTAGCTGGTTCTGCTCCAGGTATGTCATGAGTTGCTTGTGGATGATCTTTTCCAGTACCTTCGCTGGGAATGGGAGCAGGGAGATTGGCTGGTAGTTTTGGTTTTTACTGGGGTTGGCAGAGTGTTTTTTGAGTAGTGCTCTGACTGCTATGTGTTAGCTAATCCTTGAGGTTTTCAAGGTTGAAGATGTGGTGCATGCATGGGTCTGTAGGAGCTCCAGAGTGGATAGATTTCATGGTGGCGGTGATCTCCTGGGAGGAGAGGATTTTCCAGGTGGTCACTGTGTGGTATGTATTGGTTACGGTGGTGGCGTATTTGTTGGGGAAGTTCAAAGGGGTTGGTTGGGGTTTGAAGTTTCTGTTTATGGTTGCAATCTTGTCGTGGAAGAAGTGGGCGAGGTTGTCACACAGCTCCTGTGAGGGAGTGATGTTGTTTTCACAGGTGACCAGGTTGGAGAATTCCTTAACAATGTTGAAAAGTTCCTTGGTATTGTTGGTGCTGTTTTCAATGTGTGGGGCAAGGGCTGTCTTCTTTGTTGCCCTCAGCAGGTGGTGGTAGAGCTTGAGGGAGGTGTTGAAGGGTGCTCTGTCAGATGTGTCCATGATAGTGCACCAGCTCCTCTCCAGCTCTTTGTTGTCTTGTTTCACTGTTCTAAGTTCTTGGGTGTACCAGCTGGCCTTTTTGGAGAATTTTCTCTGGATGTTGCTCTTGATGGGGATGATGCTGCGGCACAATTAGTGATCCAGGCATTGAAGTTCTTTACTCCCTGTTCCAGGTTGGTGGTGGTAGCGGGGTTGGAGGTGTTGAGGGTATCTGCCTAGCTGGTTTCTGAGATTTTGTTCCACTTCTGGTGGTGGGCACTGGTCTTATTGGGGGTGGAGATCTGGGGGCTGGAGATGCTGCAGTGGATAATGGAGTGATCGGTTCATGTGAGTTGTGTGACATGGCTGTACTTGACGCGGTTGCTGGAGGTGAAAATGTGTATAGGGTCATGGGCAATCCGAGGCTGCTCATACTGTCGAGGAGGTGTGCAGTGTTGTTGTTGTTGGGATCATTGGTGTGGATATTTAGGTCACTGAGGAAGGTATAGTGCTTGGAGTCTAAGGCTAGGGGTGCAATGAAGTCTGCGATGGTGTTGCAGAAAGTGGAGCGCGGGCCTGGGGGTTGGTATGATAGGGTGCCTCTGAAATTATTTTGTCCTCCCTCCCTGTGGAGGTTCAAGTAGAGATGTTCCATGGTTTGGTGGTGTTGTCGGTGGTGGTGGTGAACTGTTTGGTCTCTTTGTGGATGGTAATAACCCCCCTCAGCGGACAAAGAGTTAGATGCTACATTTAGAGATCCCCACCTATCTGATCAGGATCTCTCAGCTGTGAAGAGAGTCACCTCCACCTTTCATCGCAGTGGAGTGTGCTGAATGAATGAATGCAGCCATAAGGTCATCTATCCACCCCCATAGACTTTAAAGGATTGTACTACTGAATATCACAGCTATGAATATTGTGATGCAAGAACATCATTGACAAAAAAATTGAATACCAAAATATCGAAAGGCTAGTGCATATAGAGGAAGTATAGTTTTACAGTACCTAAAACCACATCTACGCAACTTGAAGATAGATACATTGTCAATATAGATACATGTGGAGTCAGATATAGAAAATCTATACTCACTAATCTTTTATATTTTGCATTTGATTTTTTGTCCACGTTATTTGCCTCCACCTCTATGGGTTATCAAAGCATTCTCTTGAAGCGCAATGTAACATTCTATGCAGAGCAATCAATATTTCTAGTGTACTTGTAGGATTTTTTTAGCCTACTTTGATTTAGCGTTTTTGGGGAAGAAACTAATTAATCACTTCAGAAATGACCATAGCATTGTTCTGTGGAGAAATTCAAGAAAAAAGAACTTAACAAATTTAAATTATCACAAGTCAAATAGTTGACCCAGCCTCATAATGAAATTAACCCTCCAAATAATAAATAAAGTGGGACATTTGATTGGAAAAAATGCCGGTTGAGATATTGGCATGAGGGAAAATATGTTAAGAAATAATAATTCATGTCAGCGTGGCTGAAAGTTTCGGTGTTTTTTTCCTGTGGCTCTAGAACAGACTCGTGTTTTGTGTCCCTTTTCTTGTGCAGGGCAGAGATAACTGTCCACAACGTAATTCTACTAAATGTCGTCGCACAAACATATTCCCTTTGATATATTGTTCAAGGGGCGTAGCCATGGACACGGTATCACTAAAATTGTTAACATCCACCAAAATTGTCACGTGAAGTTTGTGAGCTAGATGAAATAAGTGCCTTTGTCATATCACCTCGCGCTTTCAATGGCAAAGAATGACTGACTGCACGATCAGAATGGAATGTGGATGGCTGGGTGGTTGAAGGCCTTCATGCTTGAACTTGTAGAACATTTCTGAGGCGAGACAGCAGCCCTTCGTCCGTGCCATCACTTCCATTCACAGGCTGACAGGCTTGTGGCAGCCCTGCGTTTTGTCTTTTGTTGCTCGCCGCAGTTTCACCACTTCAATAAAGCTGGCTGGCTGCTTGTAAAACCACAGCGAAAGCCGTCAAACAGCTTGCTTCGGAAGTATTAAATCACACTTCATTTAAAAGCTAAACAAAAGAGGGCAAAGGTGACACGAGTTTGTGCAGCGCCAGTTCATCAGTACTGCAACAAACAGTGAGTTTAGCAGAATCACACAAACTCAAATTTGAGAGTGTGCGCGGTGGCTGCTGCCAAACACGGAGAGTGGTGGGGCAGGCAAATGCCTGGTGAGTGTATGCACTCGCACGGCGAAAATTACATTAACTAAATTGCCGAGTGCTGACAGGCATCACATTATCGTTTTAAAGTTAAAATGCTTAACTTTAAACCAGTAATGTAATGCATGTCTGTGATTTAGTGCGCCTCGTGGATACAGACATAAAATACATTAAAAAAAGCAAATAAGATAGTAACTTAAATTGCTGCATTTCCTGGCTCCGGTCCTGGTGTTCTTCTCTCCTACAGCGCGGGCCCAGCCAACTCCCCTAACCAATCCTGGTACTGCTCTCATGCGTTAACCAGCATGAAGAAGCGCTTATATTGGATGGAGCGGGCTCTCTCAGAACTCCCAAGGGCACCGGAGGCCTGTGCTTGCTGCTTAATTTTATTATCATTTAATTTTTCATCTCTGAAGTATGGGGGCATTTTAGTTAGTGGGGCAACGCTCCTCCGCCCTAACAGAGGCTCCTGAGCGTGCACTGTTCTTTTTGCACACAAAAAGCAAGAAATATTCAGATTATTATAGATCATATTTTTTGTGTTTTTCAACTATTCTTTTAGCCTTTGATGTTATGCTTACTGCCCACATAAGACCAGTTATTTCTACTGCAGTGCTTCCCGCATTTCTAGAAACACAACCCAATGTTTAAAACAGCAAAATTTTGTGACCCACCTACCTTTAATGTAGATAAGTTGGAAAATTTGCAACGTAACTAAAGTGTTGTGTGGTAGCGCGCTGTCATTTAAAACATCATAGCCACTAAATGTGCACAGACATACAGTTTCACTGATAAAACCATATTGCACATAAATTATCATGTGTGGAAATTGGGTTTCAGTGAATATTTACCATTTGTGTGTCACAGAGTTATGTGCCTTGATATGTTTTGCTCCAATTCAAATCTTTGTTTCCATCATACTTCAGAATTACAAAAAATTGCTTCATTTTTGCTTTTGTAATTCCTGAATGTGTGCAGTTCATATAGAGGTAGTTACATTTTGCTGTGTCAGACAAAAATGACAACCCAAAGCCTTTCCTTTCACACTCCCTGTACCCCAGGTCAATTGTCACATAATTGACTTTAGTTTTCTTTCTCTGAGTGAAAAGCAAGATGAGTTTGTGAACACCAACCTTCATGTTAAAAAAGCAGCAGTTTGTCTGAAGACATAGCCTTGCATTTGACCTCTGTCTTTGAAGCGCAGCAAATGTGACAAGATAAATACAGAATTTAAAGGCATCTTTATGTATTGTCTGGACTTTCCCAGCCCATCAAATATGGGACCCATAGTTTGAATTCACTGTTCTACTGTATTGCTGTAATGTACAGACTGCAAAACACATGGCTCCAAAAAATTGAAATGTAGAACGGTACAGGAGTAGGCAGTGCTGCAAGCAGCAACGTTTATTCGTAATTTGCCTTCCTAACGCTCTTTGCTGGCAGATGGCTGGAGCCACAGGAGCCAAAGCCTTGTAAGTACAGAAGAAATCTGTAAGGGAGAGAGTTCAGCAGTAGGAGTACTCATCACCTACACCAGCAGTGGAAGTGTATAGCAAGTGGGAGAATGTGATGCTGAGTACAATGGGGGTGGGGTCTGTGGGGTGGCATCAAAGAAGTGGTCACTGCCCTTTCACTGGCATGTAACTGCCAAGCTGCCTGCTTGTTGGGCCAGAAAAGGCTCAGGGGATTAGAAGTCCAGCCTCCCTTCAACAGTGTTACATCAGCCAGAAAAGGCAGTGAGGTGGTATGAGCCTTTCTGACCAAAGAACTCAGTGAGAACCCTGCGAGCAGAGTGGGCCCTACAATTTCGACTGAGGTGGCAGCAGCTTCTGCCCCCTGCATTCCCTTCATCCCATGCTAATCTAGGGGGCTGGAGTGTAATGGTATATAGCCTTTAATGCACACACCTTAAATGAAAAGTAAATGCACTTTAAACTAATCTGTGGGAAATGTATTGTTGTAGTAGGAAAGCTCAGCTGGCAAATGAGATTATTTCAAATGTGTCTGTGTGTAACCGTAGGGCCACTGATTTGGATCCTGAACGGTGCATTGAGGAATAGTGGCATTTGTATTTATAGTGCTATGAGTTTCCAGCCTGTGACAGAAAGCACTGGTATTCTGCAAGATATTAGTTAAAAAATATATTACACATTACAAGATAAGGTGCCACTGTTTTAACAATGTATTATACACGTATGCATATACTGTAAAATATGCTGCAAAAATGTGCAGAAAGATTTAGCATTAAATTTCTTACAGTGCCTTCAAATGTTATATTTTTAATAATGCACATTGAGACTGCCCGTAGCGCAATCCTGTTTATAGACTTCCATGAAAAGGATGCATTCTGGAACTCGAATAGGGCTTCTCCCATTTTATCTATTTATTTATGTTTGCAGTTTTATATAGTGCAGACCTGGCTCAAAGGCATTAGAGTTCTTTAAAAGACAGCAGGAAGTAAATTATGATTAACAAACATCATAAAACAACCTATTATCGTCAAAGGAAGGAACAAACAGTTCAGACCTGCAGGGACATTACAGGGTATTATATCATAGTAAAACAACAGCAAGTAACCACGAGGCTAGGAAAAAAAACATTTTTAACAGAAAAGCCTAGACAAATCAACATAGGAGATGAGAGCAACAATCCTCACTTTAACTAAAGTATTTCTCATATAAGAGACTTGTGTGTTTTCTTTTAGATTTTAACAGATGAGATGTTGTGCGAAATACTAGTGGTAGGGAGTTCCAAAGCCTTGTTGACCTACCAAAGAATGCCTCTCTCATGCACTGTTCTTGCCTGATACTCAGAGGTTCAAACAGAAGAGATTCAGCATTTTTTGTTCCTCGTTCAGCTTCAGAGACTTTCCCTTTTCCAACCGGGTAGGCGGAATGGATTTGTGCAGGACTTTATGAGTAATGCATGCAATCTTAAATTGGGCTCTTGCACTGATAAGGAGCTATTTCAAGTTGTGAAGAATGGGAGAGATGTGGTAAAATTTTCTGTGGCCTTTCACAAAGCAGTCAGCTACATGGAGCACGGATCTCAGAGGAACTACATATGCTTTAGAGACACCAGAGAGGAGTGAGTTATCACAGTCTAGTTTGGGAAGAACCAATCTCTGCACAACAGGTTTCAAGTCCTGCTGAGAAATGAACTACCTGAAGCCACAGGGCACTCGTTGATGGTGGTGTGCACCTTTGGCCAGGGCTGAGATTTGCCTCTGGGGTCTAGACAGTTGTCAAAGATAAAACCAAACAATTTGGCATTCTCCACAATGGCTGGGTTGCAGTTCAGAGGTGTGTGATTATAGCTACTCTTGGAAAGGGAGATTTGATTGTTTTGGTGAGATTAATAGAAATTCATTTTTAGTTGGATTGAGTTTTAAGTGGTAGTTGGTTATCCATTTTTCAATCTTGTTCAGGGTGGAGGAGCGAAGACAGTTGTCTTCAGGGGATGATATCTTCAGGGAGATCTGGGTACCTTCTGCATACTGAAGGAGACGACTTCCAGATTTGCTGAAAAGCTTGCCAAGGATTCAAGATATAGATTACACAGGGTTGGAGAGAGGATAGAGCCAAATGTTACCCATTGTTTTTAAGTTGGTCTTGTCCAAGACAAAGCTCCCAATTTTCGCTATTTGTGAATAGTTAGACAAATAGAAGTCAAACAACTTTAGCACTTTCAGGATTCTAATCAAAATATGATGGTTGGCTGTATCAAAGTCAGCCAAATTGTATAGGAAGACAGGTAGATAAGGGATTTTCTGATTAGAGGAATTGCAAAGAGTCATCCATAATTTACAATAGGGTCATTTCTGTGCTACAAATCTTCCTGAAACCAGATTGGAAATACTGATGAGGCTATTGGCCTGGACAGCTTTTCTAAGAAAGGATGTGTTGAAATCAGGAAAGTCATTCAAGTCATTGGTTTTGATGTTGGGATTTTCCAGGGTGTTGAAGACTTGTCCTGTTTTCAGACTGTTAGGGAAAATCCTTGGGCCTCTATTACAATGTTTTGGTGCAGGGCAGCACCACAAGCCTTCTTGCTGCACTGCCCTGTGTGAATACAAAAGAGCAGGAGTGTGCTGTATCTACAAGATACAGCACATTCATGTTCGTTTCCCCTGCGCTGGTGCACAAATTGCTGCCATGCACCAATGCAGGCACCCTTGCACCAGGGTGCCTGTGATGCAGGGATGAGTGTTTCTGTGCAGGAAGGGGCACCTTCCTGCACAAAAACAATCATGAGAGGCGTTTTCCTCTTTCTATGAGTGTGCAAAATGCAGCCCACATAGAAAGAGGAAAGAACGGGGAAAAATAAAGATAGCTTTCCCTGTTGAGCCACCCTTACACTAGCCCTGGGGTGGTGTAGGCTTTTGACGCATTCCCAGGTTTACAAAACCTTGTAAATCTGGGAATGCGTCAAAATCCATGGGTGTTGCGTGGGGACACCTGCTGCAATACCCATGGGACACCTCTTTGACACATAGTAAGGCAATGAAGTGACTTGCGCTGCATTGCCTTATTCCATGTCTAAAAGGCCATGAAAAGCCAAGCAAAGTGGCTTTGCCTGGCCTTGTAGATATAGGTCTGTAGCCTGTGCTGCCGGTGCATCATAAAAAAGTGACGTACCAGTTGTGCAAGCCTCTTAGAAATAAACCCCCTTGTTTCAGTGAGGAGTTCACCAAGGAGGCCCAGTTTGTTAGCAGCATCTTGACCTTTTTATTGTACACTGAGCCAGGCAATACATTAGAGAGGTGATTGGAAGGTTTTGTCCTTAGTTACTGTTTCAATTAACTCTTTCTCTGAGATTGTGTCAAAGTGTGATCAGATCTACTGGGCGTTGTGGGTCAGAGGATTTTGGCAGAAGTGATTGTTCGATATGTTTTACTTTCTTTCCAAAGAAGATTGTAAATTCTTCATATTTTGATGCTGGTGTGGAGAATGTGCTGGTGAGGTGAGGGGAGTTTGATTGATGATATTAAGGGTAGATTTGTGTAAAAAAAAAGAACAACTGTTCAATGGCATGAATCTTGAACTAATTCTTTCAATTAAAGCCTATTCTGGTTCCTAAGCAGCCCTAAGATTTGCCAGTTAACAAATTGCACACATCATTTATATATCTTTCATGTAGCAGGCACCTGTTGGAACTGGACCTTTTTGTAGAGTTATCCCCAAACTTTTTGTCTTCTTCCTCCTATTTTTTCAGACCTATTTTGTTGGCTTTAGGACTCTGGACACTTTACCACTGCTAACCAATGCTAAAGTGCATATGCTCTCTGTCTAAAATATATTGGTGATTGGTTTTTCCATGATTGGCATATATAATTTACTAGTAAGTCCCTAGTACAGTGCACCAGGTGTGCCCAGGGCCTGGAAACCAAATGCTACCAGAAGGCCAGTACCTGGGCTCTCTGCTGAGAGTCCTGAATTGCAAAGTGGTGCTAAATCCAGTTCCTTGGCCCTTGGAAGTGAGTTGTGGTGCAACCAAGAAGAAATCAAGCACATTGATTTTAGAGCAACTTCAGAACCAGCGCCGCTGTCCAACTCTGTGCCGTTGCCTGCACCGAAGCATGGTCCTCACAGAGTGCAACGACCATGACTGACACCGCAGGCCCAACACCACCACAGTGCCTCTGAAGTCCTGCTATAGTGTGAGACCAGAGCGATGTGTCACCAACATCCATGGCACCCGGCTCCAACTCCGCGCAGCACCTGTGGGCACGTGGTGTGATTGCTACACAGCAAAGTTGATGCCTCGTGTCTTGACTGGCTGGATTTATCGACCCCGCCCTGTTGTAAGGCACCAATGCCTCTCCTCTCCTGCTTAGCAGTAAGGAACCAACACCTCACCTGCCCAGTGGCAGTAAGGAACCAATGGCGCACCAGCTCCAGCGATGCCTCACCTCCCCGAATGTCTGTTTCCTCATCATTTTCCAAGGTACTGTACCTGGGGTCTGTGCGACTCCATGACCAGCCCGCACTCTCTTGCGAGTGGCATCAATGTGTGTGTGTGTGGCCACCAATGGGTGAGCAGGGGTTATCTTAGCTGGATGTCTCCCTTCTCCTGACTAGAGTGAGGGTCCCTACTGTGCAACCACTGCCAAATAAAGATCCCATTTCTAGCAGCACCCTTAGAGAAGACATGTTTCTTTTTTAGCTAGCTGTTCCTCCTCTTACTTCACAGTACAGGAGAGCTTCTTCTCTTTCAGACTGAAACAATTCAGAGTTGGTATTAACTCTTCAATTTTTATTTTTATTTTCTTTTTTTAGCAAAAAGTATGGAACTGTTTTTGTAATTTTGAAAAGGCTAGGGAATGTTGTTTCTGCCCCACATAAACCAATGCTGGTTCTTCTGGCACAAGGCTCTCATTTGGCAGAAAGCATTAAGGCCTACAGAGGACATAAGGGGGGCAGAGGTATAACTGAGAGGAGGGTCCTGGACATCTGTTATAAGGAGACTGAAAGGTGCACAAGATGGCCTCCTTTATGTTGTGAAAGTCACCTAACTGTAAATAGGAGCGCACAGTGTGCTTTCAAATCCCCACCAAAATGTGTCATATGGAGGGGAAGGTTCGGTGCTGCAATGACAAGAGGCACCAAGGCAAGCTGGTACAAAAGTGTTAATTGGAAGCATTTTATACTATCCAATGTGCCCTCAGTAACTAGAAATGTAAAGGGTCCACATCTCTTGGAAGGGAAATAAGTTGGAAGCAGAGAGGGACTCTGTGAATAATAAATGCATGTATAATTGAATTCCAAGGATATTGTGTCTGAATCCGGTGATAATTTGACCAGAAACACATGGTATGTCAGGGATTCATGGATGAGTAGCCTATATGAGCAGGTTAGATTCCGTGTAGATGTGCAGAATGTTTTTCACTTTTACTTTCAAAAACTTCATGTAGCTACATATGAAACTTCGCAAACTTCACAGGTTACTATTTGCTCTAGAAAATTAAGCTTCGAAATTCAGAGGTTTTATAAAGGCAAAATACATTGACGAAGAACAAAGTGTGGTAGCAGAATAGGTAGTTTGCAAAACATAGTTTCGCATAGAATACAGTGCTAATGGAGAATGCTGGATTTTCTGGAGGAACAGCCTATCCAGATAGAAATACACAGTTTGAGATTTCTTGACTGTACTATGCATGTGTAGGAAAGCATTCAACATATGGATTCTTCTGAGAATTTATTTTTTCCTCCAGAAATTTGAGGAGATTTGGTTACAACAGAATTAATCCTTTTGTTAATTTTACTCTACAGATTGTCTGTGTTGTTTGTTTCACTGGTAATATGAATGCGCGAAAAAATAGCTATCCAGGCTTTAGGCTACTGATTAGGACCAGCTCATATATAGGGCTGGACTGGGAACCAAAAGCAGCCCTGACACAAATGTTCAAATCAACCCGGCGTGCCTATTCCCTCTCTCGGTCTCTCTCTTTCCATTCATGTTCTCTCTCTCCCTCTCTCTCAATCTCTCTCTCTCTTGAACTGCCCTCCAATGACAACACCCCCCACCCCTGGCAATGCCCAGTGGTGTAAATTATACTCGATATATATCTGACCCGAGGGTTCAAATCTCCCCAGGTGCAATTTATGAGTTTCGCAAAATGACTGGCCCCCACCATGAGTCAAAGCAAAATAAATTCGAGTCCCTCTTCAGGCTTTTCATTAATGGCAAGTCACACCTTTAATCTGACTAATATCGTGGACTGTGCTAGGTGCAATAATGTTCACTGGAATCTGAGTCTGCCTTAACAATATAGTGGTTCCTCTCAAGCTCCCATTATTCAGCCTCATAGAGAGCAGTAGTGACAGACTTGGCCTGTGAATTTGTACTTTGATATTTCGTGTCCACCAAATTAATAGTTACTTTTGACGATAGCCCTTAAACATTGATCCAAAGTCAATTTACCTTTCTTGAGTTATGGGTCCAAGGAGCGAAATAGTTCAAACCCAATGCCTGAGAAACCAAAGGACAGGACAAGAACCAGATCTTTTCAAGCAAACTGAAAGGGCCAGTTCAGAGTACGTTTCACATTCATCATCATCAATTTGGAATTAATTGTTTTTGTCACTATATTCGAGAAACGTCACGAATAATGCATGTAGGCCATTCCTATTATGTGACATAAGCATTGCATCACCCCAAAACAAGTATTACTCCAAGGAAATCAGAGGATGTAAATTCCTTTTGTTTGGGATACAATTCTGGAAAATATTAAAAAGGGTAGGAACCAGGGTCTTCTCCTGGCATACACCAGCCTCTGCTGTTGAAAGGAGAAGAAGTCTGTATTAAGTGGAAAGAGACAAGGATGCCCCCTCCCTACTTATGGTTGCCTTGATTATTGATCTGCTGACATGCTGTGGTAGACCCTTGTCACAAGTGTGGGAGTTTGGATTAGAGGGTGAAGAGGAGGAAGGAATCTCACTGCATGCAGGTTACTTTTTCTCGTGTACAGCACACTCTGCACAAAGAATACCTACATTATTTCAAAATTTTCATGATTGCCAGGAGTATTCGAGATTCAGAACCGATCGGTCCAAATTCCTTGTGCTAGCCATTAAAGATTAATATACCAGATACATGCTCCAGAGCAGTATCTGTGTATGTACTGAGGGATTCAGATACCTAAGAATAGAAGTCACACAGTAAACTGCAAATCAACGGGGCTTCAATGGGTTGTGAAGCACTGGAAAACTGTTGCTTTACATAATGGGAATGACAGCCATTTTTATATTGATTCCTCTGCCCAATGTTACAAATGTCCCACAGAACTATCCTTTTGTTGTCATCAACATGGCCTTTAAACGACTAGAGGGGTATCTGAGGAGCCTGCAGTGGGGGAACAATATGTATCCCCACGACCACACACTACAGCAGGGGTCTCCAACCTTTTCATTAATAAGAGCTATTTAAAATCAATGAAAGTCATCCTGAGCTACTAATATTAGTGTAGTATTATTGACCACACGAGACAAGACTACATTAGTTGCCACAATATACAAGCATACCAGCAGTGATCACCTCAGTTTATCAGGCACGGTTGCCAGTAGTAATGCAGAAAACACCTTGTCAATATGGAGTACCTCTATATACATAACACCGAATAGGCAAGGTTGCAATGCCCCTGGCAACACAGTAATTATAGTAGTAATAGGTCTCCCCAACATCACATGATTTTTCAAAGAAATATCAGCTTTAAATGTATGGTGCAAATTCAACAATTTCGCTCCAAAATACCAGCTTATAAATTCTGAAAATGCACAGATTTTCATCTCCAATACATGCTTTTCAAATTTGGTATACATATATTAATTCAACCAAGCAAAAGTAGGAAGGTGTGTACACAGGAGAGCTACTGATAGATAGCGCACAAGTTACTTATTGGAGAAGCCTGCTCTCTAGGATGTCTGACAATGAAGGTGTAGGGCTACCATATGTGCAACATTATTATTAGCCCATTGGGAGCAGGGTCAACACTGATTTGCATATAGCTGGGTCCGACCTGGGGTGATGTGGCAAGCAAAATAACAATGTATTAAACCCAGATCTTTGACAGGGGGTGAGTGCTTGAAAAGGTTTCAACACTCTGGCCATCATTTTAGTTTGTGATATTGCCTTGTGTGCCCTAAGTGGCTAGGGTATGCCCAGACATGGGTCCCTTGCTTGCTGAACCACTGGATCTAAGCTAGCCTGGCTGATGAAGGGTGATACCCTGAAACCGGCCCCAGGATACTTGAATTCTGTCCAGGGAGGACCTGGCTTGGCAGTTCAGACTAGAATGTTCCCATTGGGAGCAGGGTCAAGATTGATTTGCATATAGCTGGGTCCGATCTGGGGTGACATGGCAAGGAAAATAACTATGGATTAAACCAGGTCTATGACTGGGGGTGAGTATTTCAACACTCTGTCCATCATTTTATTTTATGATTTCTAATTTAGCCTCTTCATCTGGCCTCATAAAGCACTCAGATGACCCTGCGTAGGAGTGAGGCAGGGTATTTGGCTTACAGCATTGGGACAGGTTGTAAAGTACCACCCACACAGGTAAATACGAGGGTAAGCTGTGTGATCTATGACCTCTTTTTTGAGAGTGGCCTTCCAGGGGGGTGTTCTAAAGTATATTATGTCTATGTGATTCCAACTGGAACTCTGGAGAGGGGCATTTTTTAAATGGTTATCTGTTACAAAGCTAAGGTTCCTAATTGCAACACCCATGGAAAACCATCATGGAACTTCAGCTTGTTATATGAAAGAGTCATTGCATTATGCCATGTTATGTACTTTGACCTCGAAGAACTTGCATGCCAGAACGGAGATATTCCACTTGCTGGCATTTAACTACCAGCTAGAAGATTCAAAGGCTTACATGTCAGAAGCAAGAATTGGACATAGCTAAGCAGGTGTTGGGCCCAATGCCATCTAGAACTCTGTATGCTTCAAATCTTTCCAAGGAGACATGGAACCGCCCGTCTCACTGAAATACAAATGCTAAGGGTCAGTGATTGTAAATAGTGTTTTCCCATAGCTGCTGAAGTAAGGAAGTTATTTCTAAAACCCACCAACACGAGAAGGTAGTATTGTTGTGTTGATAACTGGCTGGTCTTGAAGAGCAGTCAGGTCTCAACCTGAGCATGCCAAGTGACAATAACATTTTAAAACTAATGTAACACTTTTTAGTGCTGGCCACACCAAAGACAGACAGTGCAAAGTTCAACAAAAAGTGATATGCAGCGTGGTAAGAATTCTCTGAATCTATTTGGTGGTTTGGGCATTATTCTGTCTGTTTGAAATGTTAATTGTGGACTTTACACACTTCACTTCCTTTTCACTGAGTGGGAGCCTCACGCTTCTCGCGCCCTGCTAGTCTTACTGACCTTGCAACTTTACTAAAGCCAAGACGAGGATGATACAGTTTCTATAAAAAAGTATCACATTGTAGACAGATACCAACAAATTTAACTTTCTCGTGCTCTTTTAGACCTACATCTGTGTGCCTACCTGTGACTTTCCCTCTAAATAAGGGGGGGAAACTGGATTACCACTTCCAGGAACCTGGTGCATCTGTGTAGCCTCCCTTCTCACTCCTGCTCACGTCTGGCCTCTTCATTTCCACCAGCCTTCATGGCCGTTAGCTAGGGGGTCGCAGTTGCTACACCAACTTGTCGTCTGGTGCCCCTGGCAATACCCATGGTATTTCTGGTCTGAGGAGTCATGCAGGCAGCAGAAGGCGCAGAATGTTAACTGCTCGCATTTTCTGTAGCATCTACTCATTGTTCATCCCTAAACCCCAAGGAAGCAAATAGGAGACTGTTGAGTGGCTTAATGGAACAAAGGCTCAGATTTACAAAAAAGTGGTGAAATGCGGTGCTGCACCAAAAATAGCAGCACCACGCTGCACCACGTTTGAAACACAGAGATGCACCATATGTACAGGAATACAGCGAATCCCTGTGTTTACCCCTGCACAGATGCTGAATTAAGCTGCCCGCACCAACGCAAGCATCCTTGTACCATAGTGCTAGGGTGTCTGCATTGAGGGGATAAATTGCTTATGTGCAAGAAGATGTCCCTTCCTGCACATAAACAATCTACAATGGGGATTTGGCACTCCTATATGTGCTGCAAAATGGCGCACACATAGAAGTACCAAAGCTTCATTTTGGAATAATTGTTTATGTGCAGGAAGGGGCACCTTCCTGCACATAAACAATCATTCATGGCCTTTTTCTCCTACAATGTGTGCTGCAGAATGCAGCACACATAGAAAGTGAAAAATACGAGGAGGAATAAAAGTATTCCTCCTCGTTGTGCCATGTGGTGATAGTTTTTGGCGCTGCCTCAGATTTATGCATTCTTGTAAATCTGAGGCAACGTCAAAAGCAATGGGTATTTCCATGGAACGCCCACAGCAACACCCATTGCATGCCCCTCTGACGTACAAAACTGCGCCGGGGGGCCATCATTACAAGGAGGCTTTAAGCCACAAAAAGTGGCTTTAACACCTCCTTGTAAATATGGTGCAGTGAAAAGCGCCACCAGAATGTCACTGAAAGTGATGCTCCAGTGGCGCTAGGTCCTTGTAAATCTGGCCCAAATTGTTGAGGCTCTAATGGTATGGAGGGGATTGGCAGGTGTTCAAAGGTAGCTTGGTGTCAGTCCTGCTTCCGTGGACATTTTGGTGAATGGGCATCCATGACATCCTTCGCAAAAGTAATCAAAGTGGAATGAAATGTAAATTCTCTCCTGTCGGAATGAAGCTGCAAAACCTTTAATGCAGGAAATACAGTATTACTCCACTTGCGCCTCCATACAATAAATTGCCTTGAAAGGCCAGTCATGGAATCACTTGCCTTGAGTGGCCCTGAGTAGGTGTGCTTCTCTTCCAGCATATTTTTCTCACCACCTCCAGCAGAGGAAGCGCCCATTTGTCCTGGTGGTCAGCACCAGAACAGCCTCAGAGGTTGTCAGTCTTCATTCACATATGGCGGGAAGGGGATAGAGATGCAACTCAAAGATTAACAATTTCATTCAAGATAATCAGAACATTAGATTGCAGTGTCACTCATTCCGTCGAAGAGAAGTCATTACAAAGTGCTAATTGCACAATGAGGGAACAATCAGAAACTTATTAGAAACTGTCTCAGTTGTAATGGAAAATAGACCTACCAGCAGAATGCTCTCAATCTCAGCCATCAACCAAGCTGATATCGTCCCAGTGGAGCAGAACCAAAGAAGCAGAGGCTAATTGAGGAAACCTAATCAAAGCAGAACCTAATTACTTTCTCAATAAATGTCACTCAATCTGGTTTATATCTTTTATTATTTTAAGTTTGGGCCCTGGTGACGTTTTCTGAATTGCTTATTTCAAAATTACAAAAAATAGGCCATTGGATTGGTTGGTGTGCAATCTTCAATGAGAATTTGTGAGTATGGGAAGTAGTACTACAGATCTACGTTTTTTACATATTTGTATGTGTCTTTGTGAATAGTCCAAAAAACATCCCTTTCCCTGTTAGTAAAAGTGCAAGTCCTTTCTATTTATATTAGTTATATCCAAATATTCATGTTCATTCCGATTTTGGAAATGTTTGGGTGGATTCATGAAACCATGTAAGAGTATGTAAAAGAGTCCTTTAGGAGTATGACTTCACATAGTCCAAAATTCCTTTGTGAATAGGAGCCAACGTGTACAGCGGAACTATTGCCCTAAGAGTCACAACACATATTTATTAGTTTATCTTTTATGTTTCATCAAAGTATTGTGCAAAATTGAAACTACCACCGTACTGTTAACTAAGTTAAGAGGTTAGTTGTTCTCGAGGCAAAGCCTCTACAACTGTTTGATAGTTCCCTCAACCAGACACATTTAGAGGGCAGCGGAAGTGAAGAAATTGTGGGATAACCGAATGAAAGCACATTTGTACAAATTCCAGCAGTTTTTGAGAAATGGGGTAATAACCCTTTACGTCACCGAAATATTGTGAAGGGTATCAGAAGAAAAACGGTAAAACATGAAGTGCATTTGCTGTGGAGTTAACACTGACTGTATTACATTTTTATCACATTTAATTTCTTCTTGACTGTAGATCCAGGGGTGATAGGACGGTTTCCAACTATCTATAGTACTATGTCAGGTCGGTAGGTCTAGATATAGCACTCAGCTGATGTTCAGGGCAGACAGATAAGCCATTGATGCAAGATATATATAACATAGAATTAATCCCATACATCCAAAGAGGAGTTCTGAATTATACAGTAAATAATAGGCCTTAATTCATCTGCTGATGTGTGTGACTGCAGTTTGGATGACTGCTTCAGAAACGCCATGTAGGTAGTTGCATGAGCGTCTTACCTGGACAATAAGCATCCAGGGTCCAATTCACAAGACAGTGTTGGTCACCTCAGTGGAAAAACTTGTCCGATGGCGCAGATGCCTTTACACCGATTCATAGAGTTTGTTTTATTGGACATTTGCACCTGTAGATATAATTTAGTACTGAAAATAATCAGAATTAAATTTAAGGGAAGTGGCTTAAAACAAAATGCCATGGACTCTCACAAACGTGTTCTTTTGTCGGTGTTGACAACCATTTTTCAGACTGAACCACTTCACAGATTTGGCAGTAATGGTCATACCCTTTCCTCACTAGTATGAGTTGCAATAATGCATCAATTTAGCTGCTCAAAACCCCCAAAGTCCAACTGCAAGAAAAAAACCTAGATAACACATAATCACAAACACAGAACAGAGGTAAGTACGTTGTGCTACCCTCTGTGTTGTATTTTTCAGACTGAGTCCACCTCTTAAAGCAGGAGGAATAGCTGTTGGAAATGCGGTCTGTGAGGATTTTGCACAGTGAAACATATTTTTCCTTTGAAGAAAAATAAAACAAAAATGTGCAAGTGAACATTCCCACCTGCACCTGGTGTGCTACACCGGATTATTTACCTTGTGAACAGTGCACTGGGGTAAGCATGGAGGGGAGAGGAGAATGCTTAGACATATGTGATTTGTATACATCATATTCCAGGAATCTCTGAATTCCAGAGAAAGTCAGATATTTGCACAAAGCATAGACGATGCAGAGATGTATTTTGTTTTAATTAACAATGATTGTGTGAATCAGGGCAGTACTGTCTAGTGAACTGCAAAAATACATAATAAACAAGTATCAAAATTTATGCTGATATTACTATTAGGATAAATGTTCTAAATAAAAATGAGTACCCGGCTAACATTGGCCACACAAACGGTAAACTAAGTAGAGACACTAAAACCCTGATTTATACTTTTTGACGCAAACCTGCGTTAGTGCAGGTTAGCGTCAAAAAGCTTACCGCCGGCTACCACCATTCCTGGATGCCAGGCAGGTGTCATATTTAAGGAACGACGCTAGCGGGCGATTAGGCCCGGTTAGCGTCAAAATAAATGATGCTAACCGGGTAGGGGAGGCGTAGGGAAGACTGGAGGTTGTGCGTGAAAGAATGGCACTAGTCAGGTTAGAGTAAAAGAAGGACTCCTTTTTTTACGCACAACCCCCATGGACATGACTCCTGTCTTAGAAAGACAGGAGTCATGGCCCCACCACCCAATGGCCATGCCCAGGGGACTTATGCCCATTGGGCACAGTGCCATGTAGGGGGGCCCAAGTTAGGCCCCCCATGCTACTTTAAAAAAATATATATATAAAAACTTACCTGGACTTACCTGGGATGGGTCCCCCCAACCTTAGGTGTACTCCAGGTGTGGGTGGGGGTGTCCCTGGGTGCAGGGAAGGGGACCTGTGGACTGCTTCCATGGTCTCCGACTATGGAAATGAGCCCACAGGTCCCCTAACGCCAGCCTTGACTTAAATAATGGCACTAAGCAAGCTTAGCGCCATTATTTAAGGCCCTCCTCCTCCCATGCGTGATTTTTGCATGGTAGGATAAATAAGGCGCTAAGGCCTTACAGTCATATTTTTGCCCGGGAACGCCTACCTTGCATCTTATTGACGCAAGGTAGGTTTTCAGGGTAAAAAAAAGACGCTAACTCCATAACTTTGGCGCTAGACAGGTCTAGCGCCAAAGTATAAATATGGAGTTAGGTTTGGGCAGGATTTGCGTAAAAGAAATGATGCAAATCCGGCACGAACAGAGTATAAATATGCCCCTTCGGGCCTGATTTATGAAAAGTGGAGCGCAAATGTACAAAATATATGATGCAAAGGCAGCAATAACTTACAAAATATAATTATATTTTGTAATTTTGCCATGCTTTTGCATCAAAAAATGATGAAAAGGCGCAGCTAACTTTTCATAAATCAGGAAGGGCCTGATTACAAGTCGGTCCGTGTATTCTAACATATGCGTAAACCCATGTTTAGGTGAGGTCTGAATTAAGAGTCGGAAGGTATTTAACAGTTCTGATAATGATCAGATGCGTTAAATACATCAACCTCCATTAAATTTCGGCAGGCCAAACCTGCAGAAATTTAACAGGGGAAATGCGTAACATCATTAGTATTTTGGTGCATTAAACACCAACATCCACGTGTTTTTCCACACAAGCTCATAATAGGTGCTATTTATCTGACCAGAAAAATAACTACCTTGCGGCATCATTATATATCAGATGCAATAAATAGTACCTGTACTGTGATCAGGCTCTAAGGGTAATGGTTTTCGAAGCTTTGTATTTACTAGGTTTGTAAGTTTGTATTCACCATTTGCTAAGTAGATATTAATGAATGATGCAGTAATGCTCATGTCTAAATCAGAAGTAGGCCTTCTGGGGGTATATCTTCGTCTAATAATCAATTAAAAAACATTAAAATAATTATTTGTAGCACAAGCATATCCATTTTCCGCTTAAAGTTATGCCACAAGTGAGCATATCAAAAGCTAGACAAAATGTACAATATTAAATACACAAGTAGGCCCAAAACATGGCTTGAACACAATGCTAGCTATCAATATAGTACAAAAATGTAATCATAAACAATGCCGGATTGTACTGAGATACGGGGATCACGTTTTCTACACAACTGTAATGATTGTTTACAATCCAGCCTTGAATAGACTGTAATGAACGTAGCTCAATCTGTTACTGTTCTGATCCTAATTAGTACCCTTTCCTACTTTCATACAGCTGACTTTGGTTATACAGAGTAAGCCCTTTTTGAGAATTAAAGAGGTCCACCTCGTACTCTTTATGAACAAAAGTGCATTTGCGAATGTCCTTTGGAAATGTAAGTGAAAGCTGTATCCTAGGTGCTGGTTCAGGGAACTGAGGAAGTTTTCCTCAGTGCAAGGTCGGCAGATAAAAGGCGATTAGTGTATTTTCCCACTTGAGTTTGGGTTTTTAATTAGATTTGCAGTGAAATGTATTAAAGCAGGGTAACATGACGTTGCTTGAGTTGGGTGAATTATCCAGTACTTTGGAGAACTATATTTTGATATATGATTTTCAACACCCCACTGTGCTACAGATTAATAATGTGAGGTACACTGGCGGAGCCGTAGTTGAGGTTTGGTCTTCAAACAATCCCAATTTGTTACAGTCCTCTCCCTAGGCACTTATTAGCAGATAGGAGCTGTTGAGAGGCAAAGGGTGGACAAGTCAACCCGTGAAGCCCACAGAGGTCAAAAGGTGCACAACAAATCTTCCCTACCACTATCATTTTTCTGAAATGACATCCAGGGAATCAGATTGTCCTGTCGCGAAGCATGCTGGGTAGTTCGTGAAATTGTCAGTTATTTCATGTTTTAATCATATGTGAATAGTAATATACACCTATTGCAATTGAAACAAAAACACTGAGATGTTTAGAAATGCGTTTTTTTGACCCATCTTTAACTAGGCCTCATTCGCAAATGGCCCCTTCCCTTTTGTGTGTTCCTTTAAGGAAAACTAGCAGCATTAAAAAAAATATAGCTTTATTTAAAAGCAATCACAGACATGGTGGACTGCTGACCCCATCAGGCAACCAACCCTGTGATTTTAGCGATTCTTACAGCATCGCAAAGCGGACCTACCTCATTAAGATTCATGAAGTAGGTCTATTTGCAACTAACTGGGACTCACACAAAGTGTAAAACACACATTTGTACATGAGTGTTTGTGATCACCAAATAGCAAATCACAAATTGGCTATTTGGTCATCACATACCATTCCCTACATACATCCAGCCCACGGTGCTGCTGGGAAGCTGGGAATATCACAGCTTTCCAGTGATAGTTGTCTGTGAATTCCAAGTTACTCCACGGTGCTCGCAACTAAGTTTATATTTACATATGGTAAAGTGTGCTGCCCAAGTACATTTACATTTTAAAAAAAATTAAATACATTTTGGTTTTGATTTCCTCCACAGGAGAAATATTTTTCCTGGGAAGAAACAAGGAGAAATACTTTTCCTGTGAAGAAACACTGCCACCAACTTAGGCATTTTCGTTTAGTCCTTGCTTTTTCAACAATGAATAGTGCACCGTATCCAGACTAGGAATACGTGCTACTCTTACTAAGGTTTGTGAATGCCGACAAAGTTGCAAATTTGGAGGTGCTCAATTACCTTTGAAATCATCCTGACTGGAAAACCCACTCTTTGTCTTTTTCAGGATATGTACTACTGAAATTTTATGTGAGTAAATCAATTTGCATGTGTAAGTACAAGCTTTGTGAATTCCAAATATGAAGTTACACTTTGAAATCAGGCCATGTGTGTGCCTCGCTTCAGTTTTTGTGTACAAATAGCTTTGTGAACTATGCACTACATTTTTCATGAAAAATAACTTCCCAAGATTACTATTTGTTTATTGCTTACAATCTAGGAAAGCAAACAATGTAGTTGTATCTGCACGTTGGGGCGTCCACTGACAAACATATGCTAGTATGTGACATTCTGCTGAGTGTGGAGTAAAATGCGTTCTTCTAGATCAGGGACAGCATTCCATAAAGTAAGGCAGCAAGCTTTGGTTTCCTCCTATTGGGGATGCCAAAATACCCCAAATTGCCCTTTTTTCTAAATGGGGAGCCATGAGCTCTGAACATCCTTTGCACAAATATCATAAAGACAATCCTCACAACACTGGACTGCATGTTGTTACCTTATTTAAGTCACAAGGGGATTTGTGAGTGAGAATTGCAGATCAACACTTTAAACTTGTTTCATGGCACCTATAATTGCCTAATGAAGTGTTTTACAAACTGTGAGTCATGACCCATTGGTGTGTCCCCAGCTGATTATTGGTGGGTCACATAAGGCCAAGCAGTAGATAAAGATGACCTTCAATTCTGCATTTATCTTGTCACATTTGCTGAGGTTCGAAGACAGAGGTCACATGTTAGGCTATGTCTACTGACAAGTTGCTGCCTATTTTCTTCACATAGGGATAGGTGTTTATAAACTTGTTTCACTTTTCAAATAGTGAAACAGAAGTCAAGGGAATTATGTGACGATCTTGCTGGGTTACAGTGAGTGTGAATGGAAAGGCTGTAGGATTTCATGTTTTACAAATAAAAAGTGTAAATACCTGTAAATGAACTATACGCATTCATCAGTTAGGAAAGTAAAAACGAGGCAGATTTTTTTGAAATTCTGAAGTGTGACGGAAGCAAAGATTTTAAAAGGATCAAAACAAAGCAAGACAGTTTACTTGGTGATTTGCAAATGATCAATATTCAGTGAAACTCGATTATCCCACATTATCATTTGTGTGCAATATAGTTTTGTCAGTAAAACTGAATGCCTGTGCAAATTCAGTGGCCTTTTCAGTGGAAAATGTGCTGTCCGTAAATGACGGTGCACAAAAAAATCTCCCTAATCGTGTCCATTAAAGCTAGGTGGGTTTGCAAAAGTTTGTCATTATAAAATTGGTTTGTGGTTCTAAAATGTTTTTAGAAGCACTGGTCTAATATATTTGGCCTGGTATTTTATAAGTTAGATTTGCTGAAGCATTTCCGCTTTGCAGGATAATGCTTTAACCCCTTCGCTGCCAGGCCTTTTCCCCCTCCTGTGCCAGGCCTTTTTTTGCCTATTTAGGAAAGTTCTCGCTTAGGCCCTCATAACTTGTTGTCCACATAAGCTACCCACAGCAAATTTGCGTCCTTTTTTTCCAACATCCTAGGGATTCTAGAGATACCCAGACTTTGTGGGTTCCCCTGAAGGAGGCCAAGAAATTAGCCAAAAGACAGTGAAAATTTAGTTTTTTTTTTAAAAATGGGGAAAGGGACTGCAGAAGAAGGCTTGTGGTTTTTTCCCTGAAAATGGCATCAACAACGGGTTTGCGGTGCTAAAATCACCAGCTTCCCAGCTTTCAGGAACAGGCATACTCGAATCAGAAAACCCAATTTTTCAACACAATTTTGGCATTTTACTGGGACATACCCCATTTTAAAAAAAATTTGTGCTTTCAGCCTCCTTCCAGTCAGTGACAGAAATGGGCGTGAAACCAATGCTGGATCCCAGAAACCGAAACATTTCTGAAAAGTAGGCAAGATTCTGAATTCAGCAAGGGGTAATGTGTGTGTAGATCCTACAAGGGTTTCCTACAGACAATAACAACTGAAAAAAAATAATATTGAAATTGAGGTGAAAAAAACAGCAATTTTTCTCTACGTTTTACTCTGTAACTTTTTCCTGCAATGTCAGATTTTTGAAAGCAATATACTGTTACGTCTGCTGGACTCTTCTGGTTGCGGGATATATAGGGCTTGTAGGTTCATCAAGAACCCTAGGTACCCAGAGCCAATAAATGAGCTGCACCCTGCAGTGGGTTTTCATTCTATACCGGGTATACAGCAATTCATTTGCTGAAATATAAAGAGTTAAAAATAGCTATCAGGAAAACCTTTGTATTTCCAAAATGGGCACAAGATAAGGTGTTGAGGAGCAGTGGTTATTTGCACATCTCTGAATTCCGGGGTGTCCATACTAGCATGTGAATTACAGGGCATTTCTCAAATAGATGCCTTTTTTACACACTCTCTTATATTTGGAAGGAAAAAATTTAGAGAAAGACAAGGGGCAATAACACTTGTTTTGCTATTCTATGTTCCCCCAAGTCTCTCGATAAAAATGGTACCTCACTTGTATGGGTAGGCCTAGCGCCCGCAACAGGAAATGCCCCAAAACACAATGTGGACACATCCCATTTTTCTACAGAAAAAAAGTGCCTACCTGTAGATTTTGGACTCTAGCTCAGCCGGCACCTAGGGAAACCTACCAAACCTGTGCATTTTTGAAAACTAGAGACCTAGGGTAATCCAAGATGGGGTGACTTGTGGGGCTCTCACCAGGTTCTGTTTCCCAGAATCCTTTGCAAACCTCAAAATTTGGCTAAAAAAACTTTCCTCACATTTCGGTGACAGAAAGTTCTGGAATCTGAGAGGAGCCACAAATTTAAATTAAAAATGATACCTCACTTGTGTGGGTGGGCCAGGTGCCTGCAACAGAAAAAGGCCACAAACCTGGAGAGATTATGGGGATAGCACAGCGAGTTGATAAGCACATATTCTTCTTTTATACATCTTTAGACTGACTCTGCTTTGGGGTCCCATACAAGTGAGGTGTCATTTTACTTGGGAGACTGAACACTGGGGGAGTAGGAATTTTGTGCAGGAGCGGTGATCGTACAAAGAAAAGTCAGGAAAACATACTTTTTTAAGCAAATTTTGAGGTTTGCAGAGGAGTCTGGGTAAGAAAATGTTGGGGGATCCACGCAAGCCACACCTCCCTGGACTCCTTGGGGTGTCTAGTTTTAAAAAATGTCTGGGTTTGGTAGGTTTCCCTAGATGAAGGCCGCACCCAGGACCACAAACATAGGTGCCCCCTCCCCCCAAACACGGATAGTTTTTTAATATATCATTTGATGTGTCCACATACGTCTGTGATGTGCCAAACACTAAAGTTGTGAAAAGAAACACACTTAGGTTAGGTGAAAAAGACCCCTCACCCACCAACCAAGTTGGTGGCATGCTTCATCATCGGGGTCCCACCTGAGACACCTAGCGTGTCACAAGTGTGCTGCGACGCCTGATTACAGCAGAGCAGGTTTTTAAATTAATTTTTACCACACATACTGGTTGGATTTGGCACGAGGGTGAGTGATGGTTCAGTAGATAACATTTTATTAACAAGAGACTTCACAAAAGTGAAATGCACTGGTAATAACTGAGTGTGTGGACTGGCGTTTGGCTGGCACTGCTAGCCAAGCGCCACCCCACCCATACCGCCAGCCAAGCGCCACCCCAAGCACACCGCCAGCCAAGCGCCACCCCACGCACACTGCCAGCCAAACGCCACCCCACGCGCACTGCCATCACTTTTTTGTTTGTTTATAAACAACAAAGAAACCACTAACTAATTATAAAATAAGTACAAAACTACAAACACAAAAGCTCTAACTAAATACATGACAGTAATGCCAACCGTGAAACTGAACATATAAAAATATAAAATAGGCAGTTTACGCTCACGGTATTGTCCAAAAGTTTTTCCTGGTGTGGTAACTTCTAAAACAACCGGGCACACACAGCCCAGGCTTTGAAGGGCAATCGGGGCAGTACATCCGGCTCTCCCTCCGGATTGCTCTCCGGGCACATACTTTACATTTCTTTGTGGGCAAGACTTTTTTGGGAGTGGGAGGAATGTGATCTGGAAAGTGGCAATCTTTCAATCTAGCCACTTCCTCCACCACTTCTACTCTAGGAACTCTTGCCCGTTCCACCCCAATAAGGCTCTCTATCACTGACTCCTGAAATTTAACAAATGTCATCCTTGACTCAGGTGAACAATCCTTGAACACAATAAAAGCATTAAAAGTTGCCAAATGAAATAAATGTAGGGCCAACTTTTTATACCACACGTAAGACTTACGAAGAGCAGTGTAAGGTTCCAAACTCTGATCTACTCTATCAACACCACCCATGTGCCTATTGTAGTCCAAAATACACGCAGGTTTGCGCACTTTCGCAACCTGACCCCAAACAGTCACAGGGGAAGTACTCTCATCATGGATGGTAGATAGCATGTACACATCCCTCCTGTCTGAAAATTTCAGAGCTAGCAGCTCATTATTCCGCAAGGCACTGCACTGTCCCCTCTCAAGTTTTTTACAGACAAGCTCCCTTGGATAGCCTTTCCGGTTAGAACGGATTGTGCCACAAGCAACAGCGTCCACTCTAAACAACTCCTTGAACAACTGCACTCCAGTGTAGAAATTATCTACGTACAAATGGTGACCTTTGTTAAACAGTCATCTACCAAGTCCCCAAACAATTTTTTCGCTAACTCCAAAAGTGGCCGGACAACCAGGAGGGTCAATACTGGAATCCCTACAAGTGTAGACCCGGAAATTATACACATATCCTATACTGCTTTCTGACAGCATATACAATTTAATCCCATACCATGCCCTCTTACTAGGAATGTACTGCTTAAAAACTAAACGCCCCTTGAAAAGGACCAAAGACTCGTCCACGCTCATCTCTTTGCCTGGAACATAGACCTCTGAAAAACGATCTAAAATATGATCAAGGACAGGCCTAATCTTAAAAAGACGGTCACAATCAGGGTGATCTTGTGACAAGGCTAAAGCATTGTCTACAAAATGCAGCATACGAAGAAGAAGCAAATAGCAATTACGTGTCATAGTTGCAGGAAATATAGCCGTTGCCATCAAGGGACTAATAGACCAATAAGAAGCCAGTGACGGCTTCCTGATCAACCCCATCAAAAAAGTCAAACCTAAAAACTTTTTCATCTCTTCCAGATATGTGGGAACCCACTGAGTAGCTCTAGACTGAGGCCTAAGTCTGGCAGCGTTGTCCCTCAAATATTGCTCTGCATACAAATTAGTCTGCTCCACAATCTTTTCCAAAAATACATCATCCATAAACAAGTGAAAGAATTGGACAGGCAAAAAGTTTTCCGTATTGACTCTACACCCTGGGAGACCAGTAAATGCAGGTAACTGTGGCTGCTCCATGTTTGGGGCAATCCAGGTGTCAGGTCTTCTAATGGGAAACCCTTCAGCCCCAGGCTGCTGCACTCTTGGCACATCAATGTCCTCCTCTAAAACAGGCCCTTCATCTGCACTGAGAGTGGCTTCCTCTTCAGAAGAATACTCTCAGACAGAAAACTCACTGCCAGAATCTCTCACTTCCTCCTCTGCTTCAGATGCAGAGTCAGTCTCGTAATCATGGTCTGAAGACGACTCAAAGAGCATGCCAACAACCTGCTGAGTGGTCACTCTGCGACTAGCCATGATCCTCAGTAACTTGGATTGCCAACAACTAGCACTAAAATAAGTAATAAACAAAGTGTAGCTTTATCACAAAGAGTTATGTACTAAAAAACTATACCACTCACTTGCCTGAAAAAGCTACTCACCAGCAACTACTCTGCACAGACACAGCAATCACCAATGATATCCCACTAAAAAGAAAAAAGAAAAAAGAAAAAAGCAAATTAGACATATGACAACACAAATATCATTGTGCTCAAATCTAAGGACAATTTCACACACAATACTACATTTAGTACACCACCTACAAACATGTCATTCATGCATGTCAACGATACTCCTTTGGAGTATATTGCTTTCACTTACCTAAAACATGCAACTATGCAAACCGCAGGACAACTACTGCCAAAACCGCAAGGATCCACAGCAAAGGAAGCAAAAGCTTTGAACTAGAACAAAAAGAAGAAATAAACTGTTATAATCACAAATACAAATACTTCGCCAGTTGACAAACACCCCGCCACCAAGAAATTGTCCCTGGTGCCTAAGTGGCTTCTGCCCCACTAGGAGGCAGATGGGCCTAAAAATAAATAGGCTGATCTGCCCCCAAGTGGGACAGAAATGGCCAACAGATCCGTACCCTGTTTGGGGGGTGCGGCCCTTGCCAAAGGGGGTAAATGGGGGTGCCCCCAGCACAAAAAAAACAAAGGGAACCAAAAAAAAAAATCTCTGACCTCTTGGTGCCATCTGCCCCCCTTGGGGGCAGATGGGCCTAAAAAAAATAGGCTGATCTGCCTCCAAGGTGGGCAAGAATGGCTATCAATAATGTGCCCCTTTAGGGGGGTGACCCTTGCCTAAGGTGCCGCACCCCCCACACACAAAACACACACACAGGATCCCTGGGGCATAAGTGGATTTCGCCCCCCCCCCCCCTTGGGGGCAGATGGGTGTAAAAAAAATTGGCCGATCTGCTCCCAACGGGGGCAGAAATGGCCAACAGCTCTGTGTCCCCTTTAGGGGGCGACCCTTTCCAAAGGGGGCAAAAGGGGGCACCCCCAGTACTAAACAAAAAAAGGGGAAAACAAAAAATCCCTGCCGTATTGGTGGTTTCTGCCCTCCCTGGGGCAGATGGGCCTAAAAAAATAGGCCAATCTGCCCCCAAGGGGGGCAGAGATGGCCAATACGAAATTTCCCTCTTTTGGGGGGGTGACCCTTGCCCAAAGGGTGCCCCCAAACACACAAAACACACACACCACACAGTCCCTGGCACCTAGTGGGTTTCGAGCCCCCCCCCCGGGAGCCAGATCGGCCAAAAACATGGCTGATCTAGCCCCAGGGGGGGCTCAAACATATAAAAAATGATTGTCCCCGGGGCAGCGACCCCTGCCTAAGGGGTCGCTCCCCAATAACAAAGAAAATAAATTCCCTGGTGTCTAGTGGTTTTCGGACCCCCCCTGGGGGCAGATCGGCCGAAAAATCAGCTGATCTGCCCCCAGGGGTGGCCGAAATAGGAAATAAGTAGCCCCCAATGGGAGCAACCCTTGCCCAAGGGGTCGCTCCCCAAAAAATATGACCAAAATGATTTCCCTGGTGTCTAGTGGTTTTTGCCCCCCCCCCCCCCCCCCGGGGTGCAGATCGGCCAAAAAATCGGCCGATCTGCCCCCAGGGGGGCCGATATATTAAATAAGTAGCCCCCAATGGGAGCGACCCTTGCCCAAGGGGTCGCTCCCAAAACTAAACCTATAAACAAATCCCTGGTACCTAGTGGGGATTCCTGCTCCACGATCGCGGTCCCCGCCCGCGATCGTGGAGCAGGAATCCACTGAAAACAGGCACAGGGGGAAAGGAAAAACCCTTTCCTTTCCCCCTGTGTCTGTTTTCCTCCCCAAACCCACAAAAAGGGAAGGACTCACCTGTTGGGAGTCCTCTTCCCTCGACGCGCTGGAAGCAAATGGCTTCCAGCGCGTCCGCGGCAATACTTGATGACGTCGGCGCACTGTGAGTGCGCTGATGTCATCAGATTGCCGAGTGGGGGGGTCGGGTTGGAGGGGGAAGGGATTCCCCTTCCATTCACGACCGGGGGGTGTGGGTGGGGCGGCCACGGGGGAGCGTTAGCGCTCCCCCCGTGGGCCAGGACGAGGTGATCTCGTCCAAATCACCGTACCGGTTAAACGGAGTCAATTAATCTTTTGGCCCAGTGTAAGGGTGTGGAGGAATAGTCATTAAATTACACAGCAAATCAATTCAAATACAACAGAATGACCAATGTGGCAACACAAGGAAAACTCCAGTTTGACATAAAGTTAAGAGGACCTTATTCCAAGCTCAAATTCATGTAGACAATTCTCAAGAAACAATTATAAAGATACAGGATCACCAAGGGTTGACCAAGGTGATGAAAAATATTCAAAAGAAATAACATTAGCAAAACTAAACATTCAACAAAAACCATTTAGAACATCAAAATAATCACCTGATATACAGAACACAAGCACTGTTCAATTCTTGCAAGCATTTAAGCAATTTAAAGTCATCTAAATTTAGATAATTTGGGCAAGAAAAACACTACAGATTAGCCAGTCAAGGATTAACATGTGCTGGGCTAAACACATGTGGGCAAAAAAGCAAAAAGCACAAAATTACAAAAAGAATTTGGGAAAAGGAGATCTGGGGGTAACAAGTTAATAACTAACGTGGGCAAAAAATAAATAAAAAGGGAAGCTCAGTCAAGAGTCTTCTTCTCTGGGTCAGGGGAAACATGTCTAAGTCTTAGCAAGGCATTTGAAAGGGACAAGGGTAAAGAGGACTACATCTCTCAGAGTCCAAGGGGTTCAGCAAGCGGTGAAGAATGAATAGGATTCTGACTACAGTCCAACTGAGGATTAATGCATCAAAGTTCATAATGCACGATGATTTGTCAATCCATCACTCAATGTGACTCAGAAGATGTAACATCCAATGATAATCGGTCATGTGACATAGGCTGCAACATCGGCAAAAGTTCTCATTTCCAACAGGTAGAAAATATCCCATCTGGGTTCATCCATCGAATTGAAACAAATGTGTATGTTACCAGTTCCACATTTCCGAATGAACTGAGCTCAGTGCTAGTTTGCAAGCTCTCCAAATGTAAAACAATAGAACATCTATTACTAATCTAGTTTTCTCACGAGATTAAGTCTAAAAGAAAAGTTCACGTTCACTGGAATGACTAAACTTTTTCTGCACAGTCACAAGGCAGCTCCTGGCAGGCCTCACTTAGGCTCATGCAAGTAAATCAAAGCAGCACATTCATTAATGCATTTAATACACTTATAACATCCCAAACCATAACTCAGTATTAATAATCTACCAGATTTGTTCAATTCAAAGCGAAAAGATTCTGTTAATCCTTTCATGTAAGTATAAAATATTACTACATTGTCTACATTTGTACGTCCCCTTTAAAATATTTCTTACATAAAATCTGTTACAATTTTAATGCACACTTTGAGTTTTGATCATGAATTATAACATAATGATGATGACTACACCTCAAACATCTCAGCAGCTAACCTACTTTGGATGCAATTTAAATATGTCTTGTCAGTGCACCACTTCACATCAAAACTAATAGAACTTTGATTAACATAACGCATAAACTCTCATGTATAGATGATCACTGTGACATGAGGGACAGTACTAAAATTTCTGCTCCATCACTTTCTTTCAGCATCATGGCTGTATCCTTCTCTTTTAACTACTCACCATATGCCATTACCGCCTATGTGCTTGCAGCACCACTGAACATTATTTTCATGAATGAAATTTAAATAGCTGAGATGTTTTTGTATGTTCAGCGCTCCAAAATGTATTCAGGTTAAATTGCACATTGTTGCATGTGTTAATGATGGTAATGCATACACAATCTGAAGCGAATATTTGGTTTCCTGCCGTGACTATATTGAAATGAATTAGAGGATGGAATAACATAATCTTCTGTTTGAAGGAGAGAAATTTAGTAAGTGAATAATCTTGCGTTTGTAGCTGTTAAAAGAATTAACCCAGTGTTATCTTTATCTGGGCATCTTCAGCAAACACATTCAAATGTCAATAACGCGCCTTTGTCAAGGAAGTGAGAATTTCGATTTATTGTTGTTAAAGGGCATCATTGTTGCTATGACCTGAATGAATCATTTAAATAAAACCGTACATAATCTTTTAATAAAGACATTTGTGTCATGCACTCAGGAATACGTCAGTCACAGCTTCCTGGAAAGAGTGTGTTTTTTCCAAGGTGCACCGTGAAAAGTCTCAACACTGAGCAGACAGTTAGGCAGGACAACGGCTGCCTTATCTCACCTGTGCAGTCCGTAATCTCAAACTGTACTTTTGCTAGATTCGACACGCACTATTTCAAGCACTGAAAGGGAAATCTCGGGTATCGGCGGAGCGGGGCTTGACGTGGTGTACATCCTGAGCAAGATGGACGGATCTTAATTTGTGCTGGTGGTTGTAGGTATTTGCAGTCACTGTTAGGAGCCGACAGGCTACAACTTAGGGCAAGAAGCAGAAAGGTGAAAGAGGAACAGAGAAGAAGGAAGAGAAAAATAGGAAAACAGTGACAAAGGGAGAAAGCTGGAATGAAAAAACTGCAAGAGTGAGATAAAGTTACAGGAAGTGTAGGGTGGCAAAAGAAAGAGGCTTGGGGTGGAACCGAAATTGGGCATTTTTAGCATCCAGTAACAGTGGCATTCACCAGTGAAGCCAAGAGTGACTGAGAACAAACCCCCTTGAAGGTTCATTACTTATTTTCCTTCAGACAGACCCTATGAACAACTGAAAACTGGAGCAAGTTAGGGTTTCAGGATCGCATTTATTACATCTTGCAAGCTTGTTTCTTGACATACTTGATAGGGGAGGGCAGGGAGACTATGGCCTTGGCAAACAAAGGATTTCAGATTAGGGTTTACCAGAGATTGGCTTCTTACTCGGCTGATATTAGACCAAATTGAGTTAATACGCTTTAAAAAGACAGTTTGGTGATCCATCAGCTGCCGAAGGTCACGATTCTCTGTGTGCTGTGCTCCACAAAACATAGATCCGGTGTTAAATAAACAAAGGCTGACAGCTATTGCAAATGATACAACAAGTAAAGGACCACGGTACATCTGTTTATGAGGCTGACAAAGATGGGGGACTGATTCTCCAATCAAAATACAATTAAGATATATCTATACAGATATAAGAGACACATCCTTTAACATTTTTCCTGCACAGATTTAAATCCATCCCCAAAACCTAAATAAAAAGGGAATATTTGTACCTTAGTGGTTTTTGTTTTTGATCTCATGACATTCTGAGGCCATTGCTGGCATGTTTATATTTAACAAGGGTTACCCCTTATCAAAGTGAACTTCGGGAACTACATATAACTGTAAACAGTAGTTCACTAGGAACTTATTCCAAAAATCTATAAATGAGGGTATCTCCGGAACTCACAGCATATGTATGTAATAGAGATCAAATTTTATTAACACATTAGTGGCATAAAAGTCAGCATGTGTTGACCTACATAAACTCAAGTCAGTTTAGACTTTTGTTTCCGTGGCCATCGTGTTTAAATTGTTTAGATTTTTCATGCCTTTCATCTGTGTTGAATAAATCTGGTTATACCCTCTTTGCCGAGTCCAAAGATCCCATGAAACTCTAGTGTGAGTGGGACAAGCTGTTGTGTCTCATTCCCCCCCAACCCGAGCGTGGTTTCCAAAACCAGATTAGAAAGAGGGAATTGCGCTTCAACACATGCTTGTAGATAGATGTTAATTGCACTATTTCATAATGTCATATATGACTTTGTGCAGTGGACACATTGTGAGTTGCACTGTAGATAGTATGTTTAAAGAGACAGGGGCTGGAAAACAGGTGAGGCAGGCTTTTGACAGTTGTCATTTCCATGATGAGAGGCTGCCGAGCCAAGACAGTTGAACAGGTACACTTGGTATCCATGAAATGACAATGAATACCACTCAAGCAGAGCATAGACGTGGATATAGATTACCAGTGAACATCAAAAACAAAGTATGCATCCCAATCACCACTGGCAGGTCCCAAAGCGCAGACTAGTAGCATGGTGACACATACTCGAATAGGTAATTTAAAGAGGATTTTTCAGAGTTGACTCATCTCACTGAGCACTCCAATAGATGGCATCACACAATTTCAAATACAGATCAGAAAGGGAAGTATCAGGACCAAAGATACATGTGTTTTCAAGAATGTTGTGAAACGCAGAAAGGTATCTGTAGAAAAGCTACCTTTTCTGCTTGGTCACTTTAGATTTTTAGCCTGTTGCTGGACCCCATAGTTTTAATGGCTTTAGAATTAACTGCACCTTATCCTTGCTAACCAGGAGTAAAGTGCCTGTGTTCCCCCTTCACACAAGGTTACATTTGCATACTCCTAATTGACACATTTAACATGCTTATAAGTTCCTAGCATACAGTACAAAGTGTACTTAGGGCCTGGAAGTTAAATGCCACTGGTGGGGAACAGCACCTATTTGCCATCAGATATAGTGGCAGGGTAAACATGGCTTCAGGCCTACCATTGTATCTTTGACTGTAGCAGTATACAAACCTCAATTCAACCTGTCAAAATAAACCTGTTTGACATTTCTAAACTTCTCTGTTAAATATGAATAAGTTCACCCTATGTAGACTTTGTAACCCACAATGCAGGGCCCATGCTATTTAAAAGTAGAACATGTAAAAACTTTAAGGTAACACATCCTTACAGTGAGTAGCACCCAAAAGCCATTTGTATTGTAGGAATGCTGGCTGGCCCATAGAGAAACACTACGTAGTGATATTAAATACTAATACTGTATCTCAGGAACAGGACCAACTAGAAAACATTTAAACAACAAATTGTAATAGTTTTTTAAAGTCAAATTCAACAGTGAAGTCAGATTTTAATACATACTAAGGAAAAGTAACTTTTAGAAAGTTACCTTTTATCTGCCTGAAGTTCCTGGAGGCTAATTTGCATTGCTAACCAGTTTCTCCCAGCCGGTGATTAGACTTGATTACCTACCAAGAGAAAATAATACGCTGATCTAAATGGATAGAGATTACTTTTTGGAGTTCCACAGATTATGCAGGGTGGGGGATTTGGGGCTCCGTTTGACAGTATAGGATCAAATACTACTTGGCATGTCTGTTGAGCTAGATGTAATATTTGAGGTGCACTTGAAAGGGAGAGCAAAGGATGTTCAGACAATTGTTGGTTATTGCCTGCCTGATTGCTTAAGTCCCTGCTTTTGGCCTACCAGGCTTGTTTTCTGTGGTACAGTGCCTGATTCAAACTGGATTTTATTGTTAGATGTGGGAGGACACTAGGATTACCATTGTACAATGCTCACACACCCAGCCCTCAGAGCCCAAGTTGACTGTGGCTGAAGACATTCACTATGTTGGATTTATCCTGATACAGTAAATTTTGTTCCTGTTTGTAGTAAGGCAAACAGGAACTACTGCACAAGTAGGTAACAGGGCCTGGGAACTGGAACTTTTACCCCATTGGTTAGGGATGACCAGAAGTCAACCCCCACCCCTATCCCAGCACTTCCCAAACTTTTTAGACCCACATTCTAAGTTTTAGAACAACAAACTTTCACAACCCACCTAGGTTTACAGGTATAGTTTGCTTCAGGACCTAGTTTGTGCCGAAGTTGAAACTGAGTTCCTGCTAGAGATGATAAACGGATATTCCTGGCCTTGACAAATTTGCTGCATCTGGTGTTTTTGCAGATCAATAGCCTTGCCCCGAGTTTGGGGCTGCAGCTTGCAGTTTCTTGATCTTGTCAGCTGCACAGGCTGGGTGAATCTGTTTTACCTGATTTGGAGTGATAGTGAGTTTATCACAGTGACACATGAGTTACAAGAACATTGGTAATTTAGAATCCATGATGTGGATGTGCAATTATATGTAATATGGTTTTGGTACTATCTGTACTGGAACTACAGTGGCATGAACGTGTGCATAATCTTTGAGATGTTATGATGAAGCAGAATTTGTGTGAGAGGAGCAACTCTCATTGCTGTGCATTGTTGCCTCCGTCAGTGTGGTCAATTGTTGTTTCTACCCAATGCGCACATACATACACATGATTCACTACACTGAGAGTTAACATGATATCTGATTGTTTCAATTCCTTGAATAGAGCACTACCTGCTGCAACTAGGTACCACCCTAGTGACACATTCTGGGTGCATAACTGGGACGTTAGTACATGATTGGGTGATGTAACCCTGCTTAATTTATAAATAAATCTTCTTCTCTACCATGGTCAGAACTGATATCGGCAGAATCATTGTTGTCATGGTTTGGTGTTATTATCATCTGGTGGGTGCCCAGTAGGACTTGACCATCATAATCGCCTTTCCCTGTAACAACCCCCTTATTTCCTCCAATACAATAATAGACTATTTACCATCCTAAACGGCTTTGGGCCATATAAAATTAGGTCTTAATATAGACCTATTTAATATATGATTTACCCCCATGCCACCAGTGTGTGACTACAAAGGAAACTGTCACCTTCCTAGACCAGGAGCACGTGACCCCAAAATATAGGGCAAGGGATGTTTGGTTTTAGCCTTCTATAATAATGATTTGGTACTTGAAGGACCACTGCATTTAGTTAATTAATATAAAAGCAACATACATGGTTGAGGTAGTATATATATATATATATATATACCTCCATATAGTATAGTGTTAGCAGCGACACAAGTTTGTGGGCATAGGATTGCATGTCTTCATTTTCTACATGAGTTGCTCACTTGGCTTGCAGTGCTTTGCAGCGATTTTGCATGCTCACATGTGTGATAGGAACACAATAGTAATAATGAGTTTGTTTTAAACTACCTATTGTTTATACCTTTAATTAGATCATTACAACAGCACCATCACTCAGGTAGAGCTTGAGTGCTTTTACACTTTAATTAGTTACCATTTGACTGTAGCACGACTGTTGTGATAGGGATCCTTAGCCCTGAGGAATGCCCCAGACCTGGTTAGGCTCTTTGTAAGGGCAGAAACATGTTGGCTATCTGAGGTGGGTTAAGTCATTACTCTCAAAATGTACCATCAATTCTGCTTTTAATCATACCTGTGGACACCACGAATAAAGGCAAAAATTACTGGTAGTCCTCAAAGTATTTTTCATTGACCTGGATCCCTCATTTTGGCCAGTAGTTTTTATTTAAGATCGCTGTCCTTCTAGATCAAACAGGAGGTTAAGTCTGCCCTGGTGGCACTGCCCTACCAGGGTGGGGAGAAGACGCAGGTGATGAAGCATGACACAAATATTTGTGTGAGGCCTCCTCCTCCATGAGGAGAATCCTTCTTAGTGTCTCTTGAGAGCAGCAATTGCGTCATTCCCTAAGTCGGACCACTGGTGGGCTGACCTAGTACCGGCCACATTTTGTAAAGTTTTATCTCCATACTTGTTGTGCTGAGGATATCTTATCTGGGAGGATGTATGGTGGTGTAACATCCTCCCCTCTCTTATAAAGGGTTAAGAGACTAAGGTGGTCATTATGACCCTGGTGGTATTACAACCGCAGGGCCAAAACGACGGGAGCACCGCCAACAGGCTGGCGGTGCCTCCCGGCGTATTATGACCACGCAGTAGCGCCGCGGTCGCACAGCCGGGGCCGCACAGCCGGGGCCGGCGGTTTACCGCCACAATGGCCCCGGCGGATGTAATCCGCCAGGGCAGCGCTGCTTGCAGTGCTGCCCAGGGGATTATGTCTCCCCGACCGCCAGCCTTTTTCTGGCGGTCTGAACCGCCAGGAAAAGGCTGGCGGTACGGGGAGTCGTGGGGCCCCTGGGGGACCCTGCACTGCCCATGCCACTGGCATGGGCACTGCAGGGCCCCCCTGACAGGGCCCCATGCTGCTTTTCAATATCTGCTGTGCAGACAGTGAAAAGCGCGACAGGTGCAACTGCACCCGTCGCACAGCCGCAACACCGCCGGCTCCATTTGGAGCCGGCTCCCATGTTGCGGCCCACATCCCCGCTGGGCCGGCGGGCGGAAACTTGGTTTCCGCCCGCCGGCCCAGCGGGGATGTCCAAATGGGCACCGCAGGAGTGCGGCCGCATTGGCGGCCGCACGACGGTTACAGACTGCCGCCCGCCAGTGTTTTAATGAGGCCCTAAAACAGAGTTCAAGAATCTTGTAACATAAACTGGAGGAAACTAATCCAAACAGTCAATCATATGTGTGACAAAAGAGTAAAAAAGGCATGCTTGAATATGTAATTAACTGGTGTGGGGTGCACAGATGCTGAGCTTATTATATTTTTTTATAGTTCATAGATCAGGTGGCTTGACACATTCTGTATGCATTGCATCATTTTACACTGCTATCCAGGAAGATTAGTATAAAGACATTGGAGTGCTTGAAACACTGATTACCTACTACTTCAACAACAACTTCATATCTTGAGAACACATGAAAGCACCAACCACAAAAATTGAAAGAATGCAGATTTCGCCACTGCTCCCACTTTGGTGTTAAAGCTGAGATCCGCATTCTTTAGCACTCCCAAATTTATCACTAGTCTTTTTATTGGAAGCTGGACAAGAAAATGCTGGAAGGAAATAAAGTTGGGTCTGTCCCGCAAAGGTTCATGACCTGGTCCATGCATTTCAGCTCCATTTCTATTAAGGGGCTGTTAGAAATGGGGTCTTTGGTTGGCAGTCAGGTTACCCCGCGTCCAAACAAGGACCCTCACTCTAGTCAGGGCAAAGGAGAAACACACCTGGTTATCCCCCACTCACCCCTTTGGTAACTTGGTACGAGCACAAAGGCTTAACCCAGAAGCAATGTGTAAAGTATTTGTACCAACACACACAGTAATACAGTGAAAACACTACAAAATGGACACCACGCCAGTTTAGAAAAATAGGTAATATTTATCTAAATCAAACAAGACCAAAACAACACAAATCCAACATACTCAAGACAGCTATGTATTTTTAAAATAATAGGGGCCATATTTATACTTTTTGACGCAAAACTGCGCTAACGCAGTTTTGCGTCAAAAAAATTAGTGCCGGCTAACGCCATTCTGAAGCGCCATGCGGGCGCCGTATTTAATCAATGATGTTAGCCAGCGTTAGCCGCCGGCGCTGCCTGGTGTGCGTGGAAAAAAACGACGTACACCAGGCAGCGCCGGCGTAGGGGGATATGGAGCTTGGGCGCCAAAAAATGGGGCAAGTCAGGCTGAGGCAAATCTTTCGCCTCAACCCGATTTGCGCCATTTTTTTCGACTCCCAACCCCCATAGAAATTACTCCTGTCTTAGCAAAGACAGGAGTCATGCCCCCTTGCCCAATGGCCATGCCCAGGGGACGTCTGTCCCCTGGGCATGGTCATTGGGCATAGTGGCATGTAGGGGGGCACAAATCAGGCCCCCCTATGCCCCAATTTTTTTTACAAAAATACTTACCGGAACTTACCTTAATGTGCCTGGGATGGGTCCCTCCAGCCTTGGGTGTCCTCCGGGGGTGGGCAAGGGTGACAGGGGGTGTCCCTGGGGGCATGGGAGGGCACCTCTGGGCTCCTTCCGAGCCCACAGGTCCCTTAACGCCTGCCTTGTCCAGGTGCTAAAAAACGGCGCAAAAGCGGCCGTACGTCATTTTTTTTGACCCGCCCACTCCCGGGCGTGAATTTTGCCCGGGAGTGTAAATATGGCGCACATGCCTCGAAGTCAATTATTTAGACGGGAACGCCTATCTTGCATATCATTAACGCAAAGTAGGTGTCCACGCTAAAAAATTACGCAAACTCCATGGACTTTGGCGCTAGACGCGTCTAACGCCAAAGTATAAATATGGAGTTAGTTTTGCGTCGGAATTGCGTAAAAAAAAACGACGCAATTACGGCGCAAAGAGTCTTACTCCATAGAAAACAATGGAAATTATGATTTTACACTAAGTACCTGGCTTGCGTCAACAATAAAGCCGCACAAGCAAGCATGCATCAGAAAAGTCAGCGATGTGTCGATTCCTTACTCGCAAGTGAGGCCTTGTGTCAGGTCTTCTCCGATCGGGTAGGCAATGCGTTGTTATTTTTCCCTCGTAAGAGAGCAATGCGTCAATTTCTGGACAGGGCACCTCGGATCCGCACAGATTCATGATGACATTGACGTCCAGCGACGATATAGGAGAAATCCGGTTGCACGGTGTTCGAAAACCACACTGTGTGTGGTTTGCATCATTATCAGCAGTTGCAAGTGGGTGTTGCATTGTTTATCCAGCTGCAATGCATTGATTTCCCAGCGATGGTGTATGTGGTGGATCGGTTTTACCTGCGAAGCGGGTGGCACGTTTATTTTCAGCTGCGTTGCAGGTGGTGCGTCGAAGATTTCCCTGCACGGTGTTCTGTGTGTCGATTTCAGTCGTTGTCCTGCCAACTTCACCTCTCAAGGGACCAGGGACTGGATGGGGCACCACTTGGCAGGGCAGGAGTCTCAGCAGAGAGTCCAGGTGCTGGCAGAGGACGTTTTTGATGGCCCTGAGACTTCAAAACAGTAGGCAAGCTCAATCAAAGCCCTTGGAGATTCTTCACAAGCAGGAATATACCACAAAGTCCAGTCTTTGTCCGCTTTCCATTAGAACTGCAGGCCAACCCAGCAAAGCACAGTCACAGGCAAAGGGGCATTACTCCTCCTCCAGCTCTTCAGCACTTCTCCTTGGCAGAGATTCCTCTTGTTTCCAGAAGTAATCTAAAGTCTGGGGTTCTGTGTCCAATACTTATTCCCCTTACTGCTTTTGAAGTAGGCAAACTTCAAAGGAAATTCTCTGTTGTTTACGAGATCCTGCCTTGCCCACGCCAGACCTCAGACACACACCAGGGTGTTGGAGACTGCATTGTGTGAGGGAAGGCACAGCCCATTCAGGTGTAAGTTACCACTCCTCCCTCCACTCTAGCCCAGATGGGTCATCAGGATATGCAGGCTACACCCTAGCTCCCTTTGTGTCACAGTCTAGAGGAGATTCAGGAGCAGCCCAACTGTCAGTCTGACCCAGAAAGGGAATCCACAAACAGGTAGATCCACAGAATGGATACAGCAAGAAAATGCCTCCTTACTAAAAGTGACATTTTCAAAATAACAATCTAAAAACCAACTTCACTAACAGATGTATTTTTAAATTGTGAGTTCAGAGATCCCAAACTCTATATTTCTATCTGCTCTCAAAGGGAAACTACATTTTAAGGATATTTAAAGGCAGCCCCCATGTTAACCTAGGAAAGAGATAGGCCTTGCAATAGTGAAAATCGAATTTAGTAGTATTTCACTGTTAGGACATGTAAAAAAGCACAAGTACATGTTCCACCTTTAACATACACTGCACCCTGCCCAACTAGGGCCTATCTTAGGAGTACCTTACATTTATAAAAAAGGAAGTTTTGGGTCTAGCAAGTGGGTACACTTGCCAGGTCGAATTGGCAGTACAGTGCAAACCTGCACACACAAACACTGCAGTGGCAAGCCTGAAACATGTTTACAGGGCTACTCATGTGGGTGGCACAATCAGTGCTGCAGGCCCACTAGTAGCATTTGATTTACAGGCCTTAGGCAGCTCTAGTGGACTTTTACTAGGGACCTACTAGTAAAACAAATATGCCAATCAGGGAAAAGCCAATTACACATGTAATATCACATAGAGAGCACTGGCACTTTAGCACTGGTCAGCCGTGGTAAAGTGCCCAGAGTAACAAAAACAGCAAAAACAGAGTCCAGCACACAGTCAACAACCTGGGAAGCAGAGGCAAAATGTTAGGGGAGATAACGCCAAGGATTCCAGGTCTAACAGTTGCAAGAACATCATATTGATCTTGGTTCTTTGAGCTGATTGACACACATAGGGCTATACCCTAAGTCTACAGGTTTAGAGACCCCTCCTATCCCTATAGCACAAGGACTGAGTTCAATGCGTTACCTATAAGGAAGGTGGTTTTTGTATCTGAAGACCTGCACTCTGCCTCATTTCACAGGGGAAGACGTACTCTCTGGTAAACAAAAGAGTCCCGCTCCCAGGAGCACAGTGGTATTCAAGAAACCCAACTTTTGCTTATAGAATATCACACTCAAGCATCTGTACTAATGATGACACAATGTATATTTAAAAACATTTATTGTGATAATTCATTAACTAGTAAATGCACTGTGACTACGAGACATATGAGAAAGATTGTGATTAGAAAAATTACCATAAGAGTAAACACTACAAACATTTCTAAAATTGTTGTAAGCACTAGGGCCCATATTTATGAAATGTTTGTGCCGCCTTAGCATCATTTTTGTATGCTAAAGTGGCACAAACAACTCCATATTTATATTTTGATGCTATACCCATCTAGTGTCAAAAGTTAGGAGTTAGCACCATTTTAAGGGAGTGCCAAACAACCTTAAGTCTAATTGTGACAATGAGATGCAAGGTAGGCGTTCCCTTCCAAAAAATGTCACTAGCCTTCTAGTGCCACATTTACCTACTGACGTAAAAACGACGCAAACCAAGGAAGTGGACTTAAAAAATGGCGCTAAGTCCAATTAGTGTCAAATTTTAACACCTTGTCAGACCAGGCATTAAAAAGAGGCCAATGCACCACCACTCAAGGAAAACACACAGGAGCTTTTAAAACCTTCAGGACAACATGGAAGTGGTACTGCTCCAGCTTGACACGTGTTGCAGATGTCAGCGAAGACTGAAGTTCCCTCCACCACCACTGCAGCAACCCCAAACACCACCACAGCAGCCACAAAGGCAGCACAGAAAGCAGGAGAGGATCTTCAGACAGTGCACAACCATCCTTGGACTCAGGGAACAAGATGTGATCCGGATGTACAGACGGAACCGGGAGTCCATTGTCCGTCTTCTGCACCATATTGCACCACACATCACAACAAGAATGCAGACTCCCACTAACATTCCATCCATGACTAAACTCCTCGCTGTCCTCCATATGCTGGCGTCTGGATCTTTTCAGATAATGGGTTCACAAATGGCTGATATATCCCAGCCATCCTTCTTGGAACTCCCACCTAAGGTCCTGGACGCTATCATACGCTTTACACCCCACAACATCTGCTTCCCAAACACCCAGCATCTGCAGCAGGAGACCAAGCAAAGTTTCTATCAAATTGCTGGGTGTCCGCATTTGCTGGGTGCCATGAATTGCACCCATGTGCAAATGGTGCCACCTGTGGCAAAAGAACACCTATATAGGAACCGCAAGTAAACACATTCAATCAATGTGCAGGCCATTGTGGACCACCGTGGGCTCTTCACCAACATCCTTGCTAAATATCCCAGCAGCGTCCATGATGCATACATCTTTCGCCATTGCACCATTAACGAGTGGTTCCAGGATGGCCAATATGGCAATGGACTACTCATAGGTAAGCCACAATACCACTCATAAGTCACAAAATACACCAACCATCTAGGACAAACAAGACATACACCGTACTAAATACACATGAGCAGAGCTACATAGATGTACAGGCAACAACACATATACAACATGCCACACTACACTGCATATACTGCACTTTACAAACACATACACCCACAGGTACATAACACACCCACACCCTGACTGGCATACCATGTGTGGACAGGTGGAACCAAGACCCCGTTGCATACAGAAGCTGTTCACAAACCACTACAAGTGTCCACAGGTTGACAACTAAATACAGATCACACATACATTACACAAAACAAAGAAGCACCCAGGCATGTCAATGACATAGGCCATGGTCAGTTTGAGAAAGTCACACATAGGCACAGTCCCACGTAAATCATGGTGTGCAAGCCTCTGGCAGAACCCAAATCAAATGCTACCCAAGTGGTGCCATAACCAACTTCATATCATCTACACATACCTGATATACCTGTATTGTGCACATACACCTGTCTGCTGCATTGTGTTGCACACATATGAATACAAAATTATCTGCCATTAAAGACCATGGGGCATAGTCATGAGAAATGGGGAAGCACCTACTCCAGTGCACCTCAAATGCGCCCCTAGTGACCCCTAACACCACCATGTCTGTTCCGTATACTAGAAACCATCCACGATGGTGCAGAGTTTGTGAAAAAAACTGTAACAATCATGGATGCCATAGTAGGACTTGGTAGGGGTATAGAGGACATACATGATGTAACATGCATCGTACTAAGGGACTCCGGTGAAAAATAGCTGTGCCCCCTCCCAAAGCCTGCACTGTGTATGTGTAGAAAGTGTCTGTGAGTAATCATGTATTGGAAGCTAGGAGACACTACTTCACCAAATTACATCATCCTACGAATGTGTGATACACACCCTTCTACACATGATGGCTGCCGTAAGTATCATCTGCCACAAAGGGTCACAAAGTGTCACACTGTAGGCATAGTGCCACATGATAACATGGATGGCACAGTCTGGCTATCCAGGGCAACTATGGTGTCTCAACATCTGAAACCATTGTGGTGCAAGGAGGTGGTAGGTTCCATCTAACAATAAAAAACTGCTTCAAATAAGAACTACACAACATGTTTTTCCTAAATTATAACCATCATTTTGGGATCAACATTAAAATTCCCAGGGTCGTAAGCCACTACCCAAGATTGTCATGTCCATCAACACAGTCCAATGAAACCATTTCACAAGAACAGGAACATACACTATACCACAAGAAAGTCTGAGTCACAACTCCAACTAAAACTAACAACTGCCATGATATGTTCCAAACCACTATATAGCTTTACCAACACATCTTCTCTCTTTCCTTTGCAGCTGATCAATGGTACTGCATACAGCTGTGGGTGAGGACTCCATTTGCCAATCCACCAACGGTGGGAGAGCAGGCCTACAACGAGGGGCACAGGAAAACATGCAATGTGGTGGAGAGGATATTTAGGCTCCTGAAATCAAGATTCAGCTGCATGCTAATTCTGGCATGTGCAATCCTCTAGAACATCTGTGTCAGAACAAATGTCCCCTGGGATGACCAGGTTGATGTCCCCAGCGTGGAGAAGGATGATGCTGAAGCAGATAATTTGGAGGGGGAACAACAGAACACTGCTGCAGGAGTTCGCAGGAGACTTCACATTGTTGAGAACTTCTACACATAGTCACCGGACTCACAACATCACATTGTAAATACACAAATAAAATACTTTGCATTTGATTCTCTTTGGGCTACTAATTTTCCACTACATATACCATTAGAATGTGACTCAAACCTCAGTGAGCAGGTAAGAAACACAAAGGTGAGAAGTATGGTAGCAACATCGTTTGTGATGTAAGAAGGTCTACTGGCTCCATCTCACATATCAGTGACAGGCAATTCATGGGCACGTGACTCCTGAAGGTCTAGATCCATGCACCACTACATATAATGTGCCGTCAAGGGGTCATGGTGCTAATACCGAGCCCATTCACCACAACAACACCATGCCTAACAGGATGTATGCAAGGGGGGCACACATAAGGTAGGGGCTGTCAACAAATGGATATTAAGTAATGTTGGAACAGAACTCTGTCACAACTCATGGTGATTGCAGCTTTGCCTGCATGGTACATGTGTGTCAAGGTTAGGACATCATTGGTAACTATGGACCATCAGTAATTGTCCAGCGATTGTAACCAATGTCTGATGCTGAGCCGGCACAGTGTATCCATGGGATAATGTCCTGGCCAAGGCCATGTAAGGGAGCTTGACCATGCACTCGGTCCAGACTACTAGCACTTCCCTGTTCCTGTTCATTGTGTATTGTCTATTACCACACATTTGTGCAGAGTCAGCTCCACAGGCCTGCCTCTTCTCACTGACAGCATGGGGCTACATCTGCTTCATCACTGGCACATTACTCAGTAACCTACACCAACAAATGCATCCTTGGACCACAGAGCAACTGTGTCTGTGTTGAGACACACATCTATGCCCATGTTCTTATACCTCCCAGGACAAATAATGGTATACCATGGCAACAATGGCTGGCCACACACTATTGGCAATACATCCATGATTTCAATCAGTCAATGTGCAGGTAGGAACAACTATTTTCACATGAGTAAACTCCCATAGCATTATTGATCGTGTGTGTGCCTTGTGATGGCACACACATATTACTTACTTCACTGAAGGGTGTTTCACAGCATTCCTCAACACCTTGGAATACCCACACAACCACTGTGGAGTAATTTTCCAGTCTGCTGTGACAATGAGGTAGATGTCTATAATATCTGAGGCAGGCTCAAATGCTATGGGTGTCATATGGGACAGCCACTGCAACAACCATTGCATACCCCACAGATTCATTATACAGTGTCAAGCAGTACCATATGGTCATGAAGGTATAGAGCTAACAGACACCTGCATGACAATGGCATGTATAAATGGTGCAGTGAGAAGCACCAAAGGAATGTCAGGGACAGTGATAGTTTGTAGATGCGTGAGTTGATTGCTTACTCAGCCTAGCAAGTTGACAGGGTCTTGCAGGTGGACCCTCGCCCTAAACTGTAGGTGAGGTTGCCCCATTTGAAGACCCTGATGCATCCAGTAAGTGTCATCTTGAGCGTCATGTGTGCTAATCCAGTGTTTGGTGTGAGTCAGTCTGAAATATGGAATGCTATGAAAGATGGTTTTGTCTGACCAATGATATGATATAATTGGAGAAAGCATTGTGTCATAATGTATGTTGGAGTGTTGTGCAATGAGAATGGCTTGCTTGTAGTTCAAGCGGCAACATGTGCTGGAATGGAATTGTGTGAAATAGGAATTGTAATGGCTGGCCACTTTTTCATTGATATCTACCATGAAAAGTCTCAGGGCAGCTGTTTATGTATATAGCATGCCTGTTGACAACCACTTTGTCACAGCACCATTGTCAGCACTTTGTGCCTCACATAGCTTACACTTACTGACAAGACGGTACAGATGTGGTTTATATCTGCAAAGGTCTTTAGGGGGCTTATGTAGGAGACACATACACCACAGGTGCCTTACTACCCTTCAGATATAATGAGTCTGTAGTACTGCAAGGAGCCATGTTGTGTTGCACAACAGTCAGTAGTGTACACAATTAGTAGCCAACTCAGCTCCAGATGGTTGTGGAAAAAGTCTATGATTCTTCCCACACCAGATCTCAGCAGTTTTCACAACATGGTCCTGCCACCATGATATTTGTGAGGGATGTAGGTCGCATCACATATGCAGATAATGTGAATGCTGTATGAGTACCTGGTACTTTGATGATGTCTGACATGCATGTGCAAATGATGTACAATGTATCAGGATACTGTTGCAGCACCACGTGCAATGCCAAACTCACTGTGGGCCTAAGGGCACCCATACAGTCACCATGTGTGTGCCATTTAACACATGTAGCCCAACATAGCACAGGGTAGGGGGCTTCAGTTCTGTAATGTGTTGACAACTTTGATGTGCAGCTCAGGCTTTGCCAAAATGTTCTGGAAACTTTGCATTAGTTGTACATGTGGGCACATCATGGGCAATGGTGTGCTCCCTTGTAATGTATGTTCAGGCCAGGTCTTACACCAGGACACATGAATGTTGATTTACCAAACCTTAGAATAGCAAGTGGGAAGCTACCAGACCCCCTATCATATGGCCCCCAGCTTGCCTCCATGATGACTGGGCAGGCCTTGATGTTTCACCAGTGGTGTTGAGGTGATGGATTGCATGCACAGCCTCCCTTATGCACAAGGACACAGGAAATCCAGACTTGTTGGGACACATGATTCTCAAAAGTTTGATGACACAAATGATGATCATGGACAATTTTGTCCAATCAACTCTGGGCTCTGTTGGTTAACAATGGATTGCCATCATCCCAGTGACATGTACATGATACTGTTGGTGGCTGGTAGGAACTAGTCATAGATGAGGAGTAAGTCATTGTTGAGGAATGTGTGTTGGACTGTATGTGTTATCTGCAGTTGCAGTGAACATAATATGTCTGTACAACCTCCACCCAATGTTGATACTGATGCTTGCTTCTCTTCGTATTTCAGCTGCCAACATGACACAAGACCAGAGGCGAGCTTTGCACAAAAGTGCTGAACGCTACTACCACATAATGGAGGTTGACACCAAATACCACCCAGTGGGAAGGAGGTTCCACAGTGAGAAAGCATCAGGGGAATAGCTTGCGTTTGCACATGGTGGACCTCCACAACAGCCACACAAGGACACTGGTGCAAAATCATCAGGGGTGTAGGGGGGTCACAGCCGGACAAAGGCCCTTGACGTCAGCTGAACTGGTCATAATCCAGCCACCAGTTCAGCCACCTGCTGCAGTTGTCCTGAGCCAGTTTAAACAAGACATGAGAAGGGTCATGGGTAAGATTTTAGCCAGACTTAAAAAGTTGGCGGAGGAAGCAGCAGAGAACAGGAGGATGTTACGATACATCAAGAAGAAGATGAAGAAAAGCAGGGAATTAACTTTTTTGTGTTGTGCAAGTTCCCAGTTCCTTCTCCTCCCTTTTACTGTTTTAGATTAGGTTTTAGACGGGTAGTTTTAGTTTAGTGTAGGGTAGGCATCGGTTAGGTTACATATAGTGGGGTGGTTTTAAAAAAAATTTGTTGGTGGGGGGTCATGTTGGGGTATTTGTGAATAAAAAAAATATATATATAACATTTTAAAAATACCAAAAAATATATATATTTGTTTAGGCCATAGGTTAGGTTAGTACATGTGTAGTTTAGTTTATGTTGTCCTACTTGTATCTTGTCTCTTAAGGTGGGTGGGGGGCCAATGTTTAGAGTGTGGTGTTACATGTGTAAGATACGTTTAGAATAGGTTTGATAGATGTAGTTGTTAGTTAAGTATAGTTAGTATAGGTTAGTTTTGCATAGGGTAGGTTTTAGGTATTCTTTTGGTATATGGTTTTTAAAAATTCCTGTTCATCTTAGCCTAATAATTTTGTAATTTGAATGAGTGTATGGGGGTTCTCATGAGTGCACTGGCCAAGTTGGGGGAATTGCCTAGAGCAGTGGTCTCCAAACTTCTTAATGCCGAGCCCCCCAGTTAAAAAACAAAAATCTATGGGCCCCCCTCAGAATGTTTCACAAATATTTTATAAAGATGGCAATGTTTAAATATGTCCAGACTTATTTAAACATTGCAGTCAGGTGCTGTTACCTTTTTAAAAATGCAATAACATGCTTTTGTTTAAAACAAAGGCCTGTTATCTGTATAATGCTTCTTTTGGCTAGAGTTTGGCACCCCTCCTGGGACCACTTGAGGCTCCCCCTAGGGGGGCCTGTCCCCCAGTTTGAAGACCTCTTGCCTACTGTCTTGATTTCCTGGGTTTTCCATGTGCATTCCCTATGACCAAGGAGCTGTCAGAATGGCTGCTACATACTGTCTACTAGTGCATACATTTGCCAGCCAGTGTTCCAGCCATTCACAATGTGTATGCATACTTTATCTTGGACAGGTAAATTGATACTTCACCTGTCATTGGTGGGCTCCTGCAATTTCATTGTTGGCAAGTGTGGTACATCTAACAACAGGCACATTTGGAACTGTATCCTGCAACACTGACAAGTAGCCATCACTGATAAGGTTAGCTTTTCCTGTTCCGCACAAATAAGTTGTACTGGTACTCCCATCTGGGTAAATTACCATTGATTTGGTTCAGAGCCATACATGCCGTATGTCTACTTCAAAGGATATTGGTTCAAAATCATATAGTATACTCAGTAAATGGGTTGTAGCCGACAACACCATCATTCAGCTTTCTCATGTTAGGATCCTGGTGAGTAGCTTAGTGTCTGACAGTCATGCAATCATGTACTGATATTCTGTACAAATTGACATGGATTGAGACAATGCTACATTTTAGCTGATTAGATGGATCACAGTAAATGGAAATGATACATGTGCACAAGGTGCTTTATTTACAAGTGCAATTGTAATTGTGATTTCTATTCAATATCCATTTCACAGACCCCATGAGTGAACGTTAGCCATATGTAGCACAATTGGAGTCCAGGGTTGAGAGACATGTCATGAGACATGATTAGGAGTAGCGTGAATTAGTGAGGAGTTAAAAAAATTGCCAATTGGTATGGAAGTGACAATGACAGCACATAGCAGACAATTCTACAGTGGTTAGGTGAAGAGAGCACATTTACTACTGTCACAACACTGGCATGATTTTAAGCCCAGAACTGAGGAGAAACTGTCCATGTGGCACAGACTGGTGCTACTGGGTGCTTTTCCTAGTAAATGTTATTCCTTCCACATCCTCATCCTCTGATATGCGTAGTGCCTCCTGTGCCATGGCTGATGCTGATGCTGTTGTAGAAGTAGAGGAGGCCACACACACTTCAGGAGATACAGATGTGGAGTCAAGGTCCCAGCAGCTGCCATTTGTGGCAACACATAGGGCATCACTGCTGCAAGGAGGAACTGCTGATTTTTCGACACCCCAGCAACACCACAATTCCTGCCTTATGGACTCCAGGGTATTCTGCATGCTGCTGGCAGTTAGGAAGGGAATTTGTTGTAGTCTCTGCTTCATGACAGCAACTATGTCTGCCAGAGACTGCTCGAGTCCACGTAGCGGGAAGTGGGTGCCGCTGATGGCAGCTGAGTTGTCCTTATTTGGACTGAGGCTTGTACACACTCCTCCTAGGCTGCCCGCCATGGTCTCCATCCCCACCTGCACCTGCTTGGCCAGCTCCCACTGGACTCCTACCACTGTCCTCTGAAAGCTGGTCTCTGGATTCTCAGAGTCCAGGGCTGTGTCAGTACTGGCTAGTGGCATGTGTTGGTGGCTGAGTGGTTCATGTTGAGACCCTGCAACACTGTGTGTCCTCCATGCACATGGTGCTGGTATATGGAGTGATACTAGGACATCCTGGAGAGTCTGTTCATTGATGGCTGGCAGCTGGTCATCCATGTCATCAGAAAAATCGAGGACAGGCAGGTCGGCAGGAGGTAAGCCATCATCCTCTGCAATGAGATAGTGTAAAATCATTATTCGATTAGATAGGCTGTTCACATTGAACATCATGTATTTGTCACTGGAGGCTCAGTGACATGTCACCGACCCAAGGTTGTGGTTGTACTTATGTGTAGCATTGTGAATCACACATGGCTCAAGCTCAATAGTAACAGAAAATGACAGAGCGCAACGCTGTGCTAAAAGTGGCAGCGCCCTGATGCATCATTTTCACAACGCAGGGATTATTTATTTGTTTATGGCGCATCCCTGTGTTGTCCCCTGTGCTGGTGATAAATTGAGATGCCTAGCACCAACACAGGCATTCTTGCGCCGTCCTGAAAGGATGTCTGCATTCAAAGGTTTGATTGTTTATGTGTGGGAAGGTGTCCCTTCCTGCACATACACAATCACTACTGGCGAATTTGCAGAATGCAGCACACAAAGTAGTGCCAAAGCGCCATTTTTTTAATGATATTTTATTTGCAGGAAGGGACACCTTCACGCACCTGTCTGGCATTTTGCTCTTTCTATACGTGCTGCAGAATGCAGCACACATAGAAAAAGCAAAAAACGAGGATGAATAAACGTATACCTCCTTGTTGTGCCTTGCTAACACCACCCCAGCGGTGGCATTAGATTTTGCAGCTGCCTCAGGTTTACTAAAACTCGTAAATCTTAGACAGCGTCAAAATGCAATGGGTGTTGCAGTGGCATGCCCACAGCATCACCCATTGCACGCCCCTTCCACGCAAAGGACTGCTTGTGAAGGGGCCATATTTATAAGGTAGCGTTAAGCCACAAAAAGGACATTGCGCCTCCGGAGCATCACAAAAAGCGATGCTCTGGTGGTGCTTGGGGCTCATAAATATTCCCCTAGGTATTTTGGGGCATATGTAGGTGCCCCAAGTACCACATGAATGTAACTTTTGATGAGGCTCAGGTGGCACAATGCCCTTCCCCATTTGTACTAGGTGGCATGAAGCCACCTTTTGTGCCTTGACATCACCTTGTATATATGGCCCCCTCACACCCAGCACTTTGCTTGGAAAGTGTGTGCAATGGGTGTTGCTGTGGGCATACCACGGCAACACCCTTTCAGTTTTGACACTGCCTCAGAATTTGGACTATTTGTATATCGGACGCTGGACCAATATCTGACACCAGCCCGGGGGTGGGTTTAGCATGGCAAAATCTAGGAGTAATGCTTACTTTTCTACTGGATTTCTTGCTTTTACTATATGGGCTGCATTCTGCACTTTGAGTTTGTTGTTGTGCACAACGGTGTTCCTTCCTGCACGTAAACATTGTCCCCCTCAACGCAGTCATCCTTGCGGTGCATTCTTATGTATATGGCAAATCCCTGTGTTTTGAAAATGATGGTGCATGATGCTGCCTAGTTTTGCACAGCAGACTGCACCGTCATTTTCTGTTTGATCTAGCCCTCTAGCTTGTCAAATGGTGAGATTGAAGCCACTTGTACAGCTGCACACATAATGTTCACATACATGTACTATGTGTTCCATGTATTTTATTTTGTGGCCATTCCCATATGACGCATATGGTTGTGTGTGAGTTGTTGTGGGTTCACCCTGTATGGGTTGTGTTCCACAGTTTGCAAGCTTTAGGGCAGATTTTTTCTCATTTGGCATGGCTCAGGGCAGCTGCAAGATGTGTTGCAGTACACTGCAGCAATTTAGATACGCAGTTAAGTGCCATATTCACTTGAATACAGTACAGCTCTGCAATTCCTCCTGCGCCTGCACATATGTGTGCTCCCTGCACAAACACAGGCATTGTTGCAGCATGATGAGGTGGTGCCTGCCTTGAAGTGATAATGTGTTCCTGTGCAGGGAGGTGTCCCTTCCTGCACATATACAAGCTATTTTTGCTAAGATAGCAAGATGCAGCGCACATGAGTAAAGGCAATGTGACAATGAGGAAGGGAAGTATTTTGGTGAGAGACACCAACCTGACACCACCCCTGAAGTGGTATTTACTTCCGTCCTAGTCTCTGATGTCTACGTCTACATTGTGTTGGTACAGGGGCTTTGACTATATGCAATGGGCGTTATAATTGCACGTGTTTTTGCACATGCCTCCCAGGAAATGTGGTGCATATTTACATGGTGGAGTATAGCCAAAGTGATTGGCCTATGTTGACGCTGTGTATATGTTGGAGTGCATTGCACAACCAAAGCATCAGTACATGTTTGGCTTGGGTGAGGATGGTGTGTCTTGATTCAGGGCCTATGTGTCACAATGCAACCGTTTAGCATACATTGAGTGTGTTCTATGTGCCTCCCCCTTCTGCCATTAGTGGAGTTCCTGTGATCCCCCCACAACTTACTGTGCATTTGTGGTGGTTCCTGGTAGTCTGCGCTGCCCTGCGATTCCAGTGACCAGCTCCTCCGGGGTGACCGCGGCAACTGTCTCCTCCAGCTCATCCGATCCTCCTGTGGTGCAGGACTTTCACCTCCAGTGTGCAGTGCTACCTTACAGTTCCTTGCGAGTTTCTCCTTAGTCCTGCGCTTCAATCGTGCCAGCGCTTCTTGACCTCAACGACAGTCCTCTTCACCTGAGCAACACTGAGGATTTTTTCCACTATTGCCTACCATATTGTGTCTTTCCTACCAACTGGCAATTTGGATGTGACAAAGAGCTGGTGTTGGTCCTTCATCACCTCTCCGACCAGGATGCCATGCTCCTCGTCGCTAAAGCGACACTTGCGCTTTCTCTTCCTCTTCTCCTGTGACTTTTCTGGACCCTCCTGGCTGGTTCTTGTGTGTTTGGGGTCTCCCTGTGGTCTCTCCTGACCTGATGATTCCCTCTTCCCTTGCAATTCCACTCTTTTCTGCTTGTGCATTTTGTTTTGACTCTAAGGTGGTGTAAAAATGGCACTAACTCTTTTGCGACATGTTTACGTGTCGCAAAATGGTGTAGCGCCACTTTTGCAGCATTAGCGTAATTTTTCCTTATGGCATGTCGCAGCAGTTAGTGCCTTTTTTCACACTAACCATTCCTTACCACCATTCTATGTAATTTCATAAATATCGCGCAAGGATGGGGCTAAGGAATGTCGAATAGCTCGTGTTAAAAAAAAATGACGGACAACTGCGCTAGTGCAGTTATGTGTCATTTTTCATAAATATGCCCCTAGGTTTCCTATTACCTATGCCCACTCTTATCCTCTACTCTGAAAGCATGAAAGATAAACTTATGTTGAATACAGGGCAAGTGTTATAGCTGTTGCTCTGCGTATGTGTGTACAGAGTGCCTCTGTGTTATCAGCCATCAGCTGGCAGAGAGGTAAGGAGAGGGGGTGCTTCTGTTGGTAGAGTTCAGCTGAATGCCAGAAGCTTCTAATCTGGAATTTGACTTTGTTCTGGACAGCTCGGAACAAAGACCACTTTATTCAGAATTGTCAAATCTTGGTATTTACATAATAAATTGACAACCGTGCAATCTAGCTGATTGTGACTAACAAGTGAGGTAGAGATGAAGTAGGAAGAAACAGCTAAAAACAGTATTCTTTACAGGTGTCATTTCTGTGCACATATCATTATTTTATCCCATATATGTACCAGACAACCTTGTACTCTATGGTACCCATAATTCGCGCCCCCGCCATGCAGAGTTTTCTTCTAAATTTTTTTACTGCAAATGCTACATTGATATTATCAATAAGGTTAGCAAAGATATCATGAGTGATGTAATATGTGGGGTAAATAGCAATGCATGGTGAAGGTGCAAGTTATAGTTACCTTAGGGCATGAGTTATAGTTACTTAAGCTAACCATAACAATAACTGCTAAATTTATTTAGTTTTTCAAGTGAATTTCTATCTTTTTTTAATTCTGAATCCTAACTATGATATCCCTGTAACCTTTGTTTTTTTTTCTGTGAATGGCTTTGGTTTTTTTAACGTAAAGTAATCTTAATTACTATACGTTAATCCAACCACCAACGCACATGCCCTCTGGCTGTGCCCAGGGGGGATTGGTCACAAGACCTGGCCTGCTGCCAGGCCATGTGGCCTACCCCTTACAAACACCCGACCCCGCATGCAGTGGGTCTATGAGTGTGTGCATGAGTACTTCAGTGGGTTTGTTAGTGGGTGCATGGGTCTCTGAGTGGGTCTGTGAGTGGGTGCATGAGCCTCTGAGTGGATGCATGACTGGATGCATGACTCTTTGAGTAGGGCTGTGAGTGAATGCATGACTGCCTGAGTGAGCCTCTGAGTGGGTATGTGATTGAGTGTGTCTATGATTGTGTGCATGAGTATCTGGGTGGGTCTGTGAATGGGATCTTGAGGGTCTGAGTGGGTCTGTGAGTGGGTGCGTCAGTGTCTAAGTGGGTCTGCTAGTAGGTGCGTGAGTGTTTGGGTAGGTCTGCAAGTGGGTACATGAGTCTCTGAGTGCATCTCTGAGTGAGTGCAAGAGCTTTTTTAGTGGATCTGTAAGTGAGTGCATGAGTCTCTGAGTGAGACTTTGAGTGGGTGCATGAGCCTGAGTGGGTCTGTGAGTGGGTGCATGAATGTCTTAGAGGGTCTGTGAGTGGATGTGTGAATGTCTCAGTGGGTCTGTGAGAGGGAGCATGAGTGTCTGAGTGGGTCTGTGAGTGAGTACATGAGTCTCTGAGTGGGTCTGTGAGTGGGTGCATGAGTGTCTGAGTAACTGTCTGAGTGCATCTGTAAGTGGGTGTCTGATTGTCTGTGTGGGTGTGTCAGTAGATGTGTGAGTGACTCAGCAACAAAGGAACCTCACCTGCCCTTTTGTCCAACAAAAGTCCAGAAGCTTTGCATAACATATCTACCCAAGTGGAGTTCTTTCTGCCTCCTTGGGAAATAGCCTAATGGAAACATTCCGGTTGAAGGGATAGAAATTCAGCTTTTAAATTACTACTGCAAATATGAAATTTCAGGCCTGGTTATGCTAACAAAAGAATTACTAAAACACACAAATGTAAAAACTCATGAATGCATCTCATTAATAATGTATCATAAAATATGCAAAGCATTTTCAATATTAATTGCAATCTTTGTTAATGCATCACATTAAGTATGACCGAGACGTCTTTTTATTTTCTGCACATGTATTGCTTTAAACTAATAACTCACATTTACCACATAACTCATAATTCTTCTCTAATCATAATATTTCATTCTAATGATTCATTTTTCTCAAACTTTGTTATAAATGAAGCTAGCATTTCATAAACATGGTGAGGCACAATGTCTGCCATCGTCAACACGATGCTCAACATGGGTAGGCACAACGTCTACCATATTTCAAATGTGTACACTTTACATTACATTAATTTAATCACTTTTATGCTTTTAATTGCAAATATAGAGTTGCATAGTGCTGATTTATGTGCCACTAACATATCAGTAAAAAACATTGGGGCATATTTATACTCTGTTTGCGCCGGATTTGCGTCGTTTTTTTAACGCAAATCCAACGCAAAACTAACTCCATATTTATACTTTGACGTTAGACCCGTCTAGCGCCAAAGATCTTGGAGTTTGCGTCATTTTTTAGCGTGGACACCTTCCTTGCGTTAATGATATGCAAGGTAGGCGTTCCCGTCTAAAAAATGACTCCGAGGCATGTGCGCCGTATTTATACTCCCGGGCAAAAATGACGCCCGGGAGTGGGCGGGTCAAAAAAAATGACATCCAGCCGCTTTTGCGTCATTTCTTAACGCCTGGTCAGGGCAGGCGTTAAGGGACCTGTGGGCTCGGAAGGAGCCCAGAGGTGCCCTCCCATGCCCCCAGGGACACCCCCTGCCACCCTTGCCCACCCCAGGAGGACGCCCAAGGATGGAGGGACCCATCCCAGGGAACTTAAGGTAAGTTCAGGTAAGTATTTTATTTTATTTTTTTTGTGGCATAAGGGGGCCTGATTTGTGCCCCCCTACATGCCACTATGCCCAATGACCATGCCCAGGGGACAGAGGTCCCCTGGGCATGGCCATTGGGCAAGGGGGCATGACTCCTGTCTTTGCTAAGACAGGAGTGATGTCAATGGAAGGTGGGAGTAAAAAAAAATGGCGCTAATCGGGTTGAGGCAGATTTTCCCCTACGCCGGCGCTGCCTGGTGTGGGTCATTTTTGTTGACGCACACCAGTCAGCTCCGCCGGCTAACTTCATTCCATAAATAAGGCGGCCGCATGGCGCTTTGGAATGGCGTTAGCCGGCGTTAAATTTTTTGACGCACAACTGCGTTGGCGCAGTTGTGCGCCAAAAAGTATAAATACGGCCCATTGTGCTCTAACAAGGTCGATCAGTGTGACGCCGCACTGGTATTGATGGACAGTACTGTGTTACTATTGTTGAGAAGAGCTTGCGAAAAGGATTGTGCGATTGAAATTATTTCCTGGTTTGATCAAAAATGTATAGTGTTTACTTGAATTTGAGTAAAAATTAGATTTTTCCAGGTATTAAGAAGTGCGCCAAGGGGAGATGTGTTTAGATGGTGTAGGAAAGTACCATCTGGCCTGGCATGTTACCCCCATATTTCACTGTATATATGTTGTTTTAGTCTATGTTTCACTGGGACCCTGCCAGGCAGGGCACCAGTGCTCATAAGTATGTGCCCTGTATGTGTTCCCTGTGTGATGCCTAACTGTCTCACTGAGGCTCTTCTAACCAGAACCTCAGTGGTTATGCTCTCTCTGCTTTCCAAATTTGTCACTAACAGGCTAGTGACTAAATTTACCAATTCACATTGGCATACTGGTACACCCATATAATTCCCTAGTATATGGTACTGAGGTACCCAGGGTATTGGGGTTCCAGGAGATCCCTATGGGCTGCAGCATTTCTTTTGCCACCCATAGGGAGCTCTGACAATTCTTACACAGGCCTGCCAGTGCAGCCTGAGTGAAATAACCTCCACGTTATTTCACAGCCATTTACCACTGCACTTAAGTAACTTATAAGTCACCTATATGTCTAACCTTCACCTGGTGAAGGTTGGGTGCAAAGTTACTTAGTGTGTGGGCACCCTGGCACTAGCCAAGGTGCCCCCACATCATTCAGGGCAAATTCCCCGGACTTTGTGAGTGCAGGGACACCATTACACACGTGCACTGTACATAGGTCACTATCTATGTACAGCGTCACAATGGTAACTCCGAACATGGCCATGTAACGTGTCTAAGATCATGGAATTATCACCCCAATGCCATTCTGGCATTGGGGGACAATTCCATGATACCCCGGGTCTCTAGCACAGAACCCGGGTACTGCCAAACTGCCTTTCTGGGGTCTCCACTGAAGCTGCTGCCAACCCCTCAGACAGGTTTCTGCCCCCCTGGGGTCCAGGCAGCCCTGGCCCAGGAAGGCAGAACAAAGGACTTCCTCTGAGAGAGGGTGTAACACCCTCTCCTTTTGGAAATAGGTGTGAGGGCTGGGGAGGAGCAGCCCCCCCCAGCCTCTGGAAATGCTTTGATGGGCACAGATGGTGCCCATCTCTGCATAAGCCAGTCTACACAGGTTCAGGGATCCTCCAGCCCCGCTCTAGCGCGAAACTGGACAAAGGAAAGGGGAGGTGCCCAGAGCTCCTCCAGTGTGTCCCAGACCTTTGCCATCTTGGAAACAGAGGTGTCTGTGGCACACTGGACTGCTCTGAGTGGCCAGTGCCAGCAGGTGACGTCAGAGGATCCTTCTGACAGGCTCTTACCTCTCTTGGTAGCCAATCCTCCTTCCTAGGTAGCCAAACCTCCTTTTCTGGCTATTTAGGGTCTCTGCTTTGGGGATCTCACCAGATAATGAATGCAAGAGCTCATCAGAGTTCCTCTGCATCTCCCTCTTCACCTTCTGCCAAAGGATCGACCGCTGACTGCTCAGGACGCCTGCAAAACCGCAACAAAGTAGCAAGACGACTACTAGCAACCATGTATCACTTCATCCTGCCGGCTTTCTTGACTGTTTCCAGGTGGTGCATGCTCTGGGGGTAGCCTGCCTCCTCTCTGCACCAGGAGCTCTGAAAAAATCTCCCGTGGGTCGATGGAATCTTCCCCCTGCAACCGCAGGCAACAAAAGACTACATCACCGGTCCTCTGGGTCCCCTCTCAGCACGATGAGCGTGGTCCCTGGAACTCAGCATCTCTGTCCAAGTGACTCCCACAGTCAGTGACTCTTCAGTCGAAGTTTGGTGGAGGTAAGTCCTTGACATCCTGGTCCCTCCTGGGCCACAGCAGCATCCAAAAACCCTAACCGCGACCCTTGCAGCTAGCAAGGCTTGTTTGCCGTCTTTCTGCGTGGGAACACCTCTGCAAGCTTCTTCACGACGTGGGGCATCCATCCTCCAAAGGGGAAGTTCCTAGTCCTCTTCTTTCTTGCAGCACTCCAAGCTTCTTCCAACCGGTGGCAGCTTCCTTGCACCCTCAGCTGGCATTTCCTGGGCTCCTGCCCACTCTCGACACTGTCGCGACTATTGGACTTGGTCCCCTTGTCTTACAGGTACTCAGGTCTGGAAATCCACTGTTGTTGCATTGCTGGTGTTTGTTCTTCCTGCAGAATCTCCCTATCACGACTTCTGTGCTCTCTGGGGGTAGTAGGAGCACTTTACACCTACCTTTCAGGGTCTTGGGGTGGGCTATTTTTCTAACCCTCACTGTTTTCTTACAGTCCCAGCGACCCTCTACAAGCTCACATAGGTTTGGGGTCCATTTGTGGTTCGCATTCCACTTTTGGAGTATATGGTTTGTGTTGCCCCTATACCTATGTGCTCCTATTGCAATCTACTGTAACTTTACATTGCTTGAATTACTTCCTTTTGCTATTATCTGCATAATTTTGGTTTGGGTACATATATCTTGTGTATATAACTTATCCTCATACTGAGGGTACTCACTGATATAATTTTGACATATTGTCATAAAAATAAAGTACCTTTATTTTTAGTAATTCTGTGTATTGTGTTTTCTTATGATATTGTGCATATGACACCAGTGGTATAGTAGGAGCTTTACATGTCTCCTAGTTCAGCCTAAGCTGCTTTGCCATAGCTACCTTCTATCAGCCTAAGCTGCTAGAAGCTACTCTTGTACACTAATAAGGGATAACTGGACCTGGCACAAGGTGTAAGTACCTCTGGTACCCACTACAAGCCAGGCTAGCCTCGTACATTGGTTGTGCAGCGGTGGGATAAGTACTTGTAACTACTTACCACTTTGTCATTGTGTACTTTTCATAAGAGAATAATATACAAAACAAGTTCAGTGTATGTACACCTAACCAAAAAGTTTTGCTTTTCTCCTCTTACACTTTCTACTAAGTGCTGAAAAGTACTCTAAAACTTCTAAAAGTTTCCAAAAAGTTTGAAAAACGTTTTTTCTCTGTTCTTTAAAAAGTTCTGAAAATTTTTCTCTCTTCTCACTGTCTCTAAACCTTCTCTTATCATGTCTGATGTAGAGTCTGCTCTTAAAATGGTCAATACTACCTATGACAATTTAAATGACAAAAGCCTAAGGAGTCTCTGCTTAGATTGAGGTTTAGTGATAGGAAAGAACCCCACAAAAGAGTTTCTATATAACATGCTGATTGTGAATGATGAGTCCCATTCAGGCACTTCAAATGAGAAGTTAATAGATGGCTCCCATTCTGACTCAGGGGATCACCTTGAGGGAGGTGAAGAGGGTTCTGTTCCAAATCTGCCCCTTAGCAGACCACATAGCAATGCTGTTAGTAATAGAAGCTCCCATCATAGTAGGAGTGTTTTTATTCCTGGAGGCCAGGTTGTTAGAGTCCAGTCAGTTAGGGACAGATCTCCCTAAAGGGAACTCAAAAAGTTGAGAGTGGAAGAGACCAGACTGAAGCTTAAACAGCAACAGCTGACTCTAGACAGGGAAAACCTAGACCTGGAGAAGGAGAGACAGAGATTGGGGTTAGGACCCCATGGTGGCAGCAATAGCAGTATTCCTGATAGTAATCCTGTTAGAGAGCATCTGCACAAGATAGTCCCCCCTTACAAAGAGGGGGATAACATCAACAAGTGGTTTGCTGCACTGGAGAGGATCTGTATGGTACAGGTGGTCCCTCAAAGGCAGTGGGCTGCTATATTGTGGCTATCTTTCAATGGAAAGGGTAGGGATAGGCTCCTTACTGTTAGAGAAAGTGATGCTAACAATTTTGCAGTTTTGAAGGATGCACTCTTGGATGGATTTGGCTTAACCACTGAACAATACAGGATTAAGTTCAGAGACACCAGAAAAGAGTCCTCACAAGACTGGATAGACTTTGTTGACTGTTCAATGAAGGCCTCGGAGGGGTGGTTACATGGCAGTAAAGTTTCTGACTATGAAAGCCTGTATAATCTTATTCTGAGAGAGCATATTCTGAATAACTGTGTGTCTGACTTGTTACACCAATTTCTAGTGGACTCAGATCTGACCTCTCCCCAAGAATTGTGAAAGAAGGCAGACAAATGGGTCAGAACAAGAGTGAACAGAAAGGTTCATACAGGGGGTGACAAGGATGGCAAGAAGAAGGACGATAAGTCTTCTGGCAAGGGTGGGGACAAAAGTGAAACTGAGTCTTCATCAGGCCCACAAAAATCCTCTGGTGGGGGTGGTGGGTCCAAATCTTCTTCAAATCAAGTTAAAAAGCCTTGGTGTTATTTATGTAAAGTCAAAGGCCATTGGACAACTGATGCCAGTTGTCCAAAGAAAAACACCAAACCTCCCACTACCACAACCCCTACTGCAAACTCTAGTGCCCCTAGTAATAGCAGTGGTGGTGGGAGCAAACCTACTAATAGCCAATCCAAGGGAGTAGCTGGGCTCACTTTTGGTAATTTAGTTGGGGTTGGTTGTGTTAGAGAGACCACAGAGGATGTGTTAGTCTCTGAAGGTGCCATTGATTTGGCCACCTTAGTTGCTTGTCCCCTTAATATGGATAACTACAAGCAACTTCCCCTAATAAATGGTGGTGAGGTTCAGGCCAACAGGGACACAGGTGCCAGTGTTACCATGGTAATAGAGAAACTGGTACACCCTGAACAACACCTACTTGGTCACCAGTACCAAGTGACAGACGCTCAAAACAACACTCTTAGCCACCCCATGGCTGTTGTGAATCTCAACTGGGGGGGGTTACTGGTCCAAAGAAAGTTGTGGTTGCCTCAGATTGCCTGTAGACTGTCTACTAGGGAACGATTTAGAGACATCAGCCTGGGCAGAAGTGGAGTTGGAGGCTCATGCAGCAATGCTGGGCATTCCTGGGCATATTTTTGCTTTGACAAGGGCTCAGGCCAAAAAGCAAAAAGGACAGGGGTAACTTGGATCCTGGAACAATGGACCAAGTGCTCTCTAAAGCTAGGGGTAGCAAGGGTAAATCCCTACCCACTATCCCTCCCTCTACAGATGATTCTCCTTCTGAGGAAGAAGAGTTTCCTCCCTGTGCAGAACCTTCACCAGATGAGCTAGCAGCAGACAATGCTGAGCTTTTGGGTGGAGGGGGGCCTGCCAGGGAAGAGCTGAGTGTGGCACAGCAATCCTGTAGCACATTAGAGGGTCTCAGACAGCAAGCTGTCAAGCAGCAAATTGGGGATGTCAGTGACTCACATAGAGTTTACTGGGAGGACAACCTCTTGTACACAGAGGCAAGGGACCCAAAACCTGGAGCAGCCAGGAGATTGGTCATTCCCCTGCAGTACAGAGAGGTCCTCCTAACTCTGGCACATGACATTCCTTTGGCTGGGCATTTGGGCCAGATCAAAACATGGGAAAGGCTTGTCCCCCTGTTTCACTGGCCTAGGATGTCAGAGGACACAAAAGATTTTTGTAAGTCTTGTGTGACCTGCCAAGCCAGTGGCAAGACTGGTGGCATACCAAAGGCTCCCCTTATTCCACTACCTGTGGTTGGGGTCCCCTTTAAAAGGGTAGGGGTTGACATAGTTGGACCCCTTGACCCTCCTACTGCTTCAGGCAATAGGTTTATCTTGGTGGTTGTAGACCATGCCACAAGATATCCTGAAGCAATTCCTCTAAGGACCACTACAACACCTGCAGTGGCAAAAGCCCTCCTGGGAATCTTTTCCAGGGTGGGTTTTCCAAAAGAGGTTGTATCAAACAGGGGTAGCAACTTTATGTCTGCATACTTGAAGGCTATGTGGAAGGAATGTGGTGTAACCTACAAATGCACCACACCTTATCATCCACAGACTAATGGACTGGTAGAGAGGTTTAATAAAACTCTCAAAGGAATGATAATGGGACTCCCTGAAAAACTCAGGAGGAGATGGGATGTCCTGTTACCTTGCCTCCTTTTTGCTCACAGGGAGGTAAACCAGAAAGGAGTGGGCTTCAGCCCCTGTCAGAGTCACCAGATCCTCGGGGTCTGTGCACGTTCCCAACACTTCTACCACAAGACAGCTCCAATACTCTGATTAGATTTATCACAGAGTCTAAGAGAGTCCAAGTGGGGAAAAAGGGATTAGGACAGGAACAGCTGGGAAGGAGACCTGTAGGAAGCAAAAGGTTAAAACACAACATCAAAATTACATCTCATGAATTCAGTACCATGCTACAACTCTAAGCTTCGTCTTTTCCAAAGAACATGAACAACCCTAGAATAGTCCTAAAACTGACTAGGCTTTAGATGACCGAACACCTGAGGAGGAAACAGGAAAAGTTAAATAGGACTTTCAGATTCGAGTACTTTCTTTAGCATGAGAATCAGGAAACACTCTGAGCAATTTCTAAACAACCATATGAATCTCCTTTTAAGAATACATATCAGGAACACACAGCATTACATCTAGAATTCTGGTATTGTTGGGTTCATCTCAGAAAAAACATTGGGAAGTGAATTGCGCACATTGCAGATTTTTATATGAGTATTAAACACCATAAAGGATTGTGCACCATGAAATCACACAACGTAGATTCAAGGAATAAATCACGCAACGTGTCAACTTGAAATGCTAACAAGAAAATCTCTTAGAATAGCAGCGCACAGTAATTTACATTATTTATACACGAGGAAAGAATTGCGCGTCTTGCCGATTCAAATGCCACCATACAAATGACAAGAAATGGTAGCGCACAATGAACAACATGAAAAGCACTCAGGGAAAGAATTGCGCGTCTTGTCGATTCAAATGCCAAGAAATGGTAGAGCACAATGAATAACATGAAAAAACACTCAAGGAAAGAATCGCGCGTGTTGCCGATTCGAATGCCACTAAGTAAATGCCAGAAAATGGTAGCGCACAATTACCAGCATGAATTACACACGAGAAGTGAATTGCGCGTTTCGCCGATTCGAATGCCACCAAGTAAATGTCAAGAAATATCAGCACACAATGAACAACAATGTAATAACGAAGTCAAATTTTTATGGAATAAATTGCGCGTCCTCCCTATTTGTAAACCACCATACAAATGTCAAAAAATGGAAGCACACAAGTAATCTGATATTCATTTAAGAATTAAAATCAAGAATATGAAAATTCTCAATTACGGTGTTGGGAAATGTCCAAACACCGTCTTACCGCCTGGAAACAGTGATAACCAATGAGAGATGAGTGCAGAAGACTGGAAATCCAAATAGGCCGCCGGGACAGGAGCTCAGGAAGAAGCTGCTGCTCTGCACCGGGACCTCTGAATAGTGAGCACTGGAAGTTGGTCTGACTCTCTTTTATAGAGTCTTGGCCCAGCCTAGAACCACGCCCAGGCATGTTGCAGGGAAAGTCTCTAGAAGGCCCTGGAAAGGGACCACACCCTAACACACTCTTAATGTCTGCAGCAATACATTGCAAATGTACAGTATTTATAAGTACCTTAAAAATGAATCTTTTGGATGGAATTCTGCAATGCAAAAGGTTAAACAATAACATATCATCACAATGCATAAATTACATTATCTTGCGAGTGTTGGGTTTTTGCATTCTAGATGCCCGTAGAGCGCGCACTGTCCTGGTGTTGACAGCCCCTTTGAACTCCTATTTGGACACCCTGTAAGAGGTACACTAACACTTGTGAAGGAGGGTTGGGAACAACCTTTAAAAGCTCCCAAACAGGACATAGTGGACTATGTACTTGGCCTAAGATCCAAAATGGCTGATTACATGAAAAAGGCCAGTAAAAACCTTCAGGCCAGCCAAGAGCTCCAAAAGCAATGGCATGACCAGAAGGCTGTTCTGATTCAGTACCAACCAGGACAGAATGTGTGGGTATTGGAGCCTGTGGCCCCAAGAGCACTCCAGGACAAATGGAGTGGACCCCATCTAATTGTTGAAAAAAAGGGCAAGGTCACCTACTTGGTTGACCTGGGCACTGCCAGGAGTCCCCTTAGGGTGATTCATGTCAACCGCCTAAAACCCTACTATGACAGGGCTGATCTCACCCTGATCATGGCAACAGATGAAAGACAGGAAGAAGAGAGTGACCCTCTCCCTGATGATCTCTTCTCCTCCACTGAAGAGGATGCTCTAGTAGAGGGAGTAGTTTTGGCAGACTGTCGTACTGCAGAACAGAAAGACAACTGCATAAATCTCCCTGGACAGTTTTCTGAACTCTTTTCAACTGTGCCTGGCACCACATCTTGGTGTGAACACACAACTGATACTGGAGACAGCTTGCCTGTCAAAAGTAAAATCTATAGGCAGCCTGACCATGTCAGGGACTGCATAAAACAAGAGGTTCAGAAAATGCTTGATCTAGGAGTGGTTGAACCTTCTGAAAGCCCATGGGCGAGTCCTGTGGTGCTTGTACCAAAGCCTCACTCAAAACATGGAAAAAGGGAGATGGGGTTTTGTGTAGACTACAGAGGTCTCAATCAGGTAACAAAAACTGATGCTCACCCTATACCCAGGGCAGATGAGCTCATAGATACACTGGCATCTGCCAAGTATCTAAGCACCTTTGATTTGACTGCAGGGTATTGGCAGATCAAATTGGCTGAGGATGCTAAACCTAAAACTGCATTTTCAACTATAGGAGGGCACTACCAATTTACAGTGATGCCCTTTGGTTTGAAGAAAGCACCTGCCACTTTTCAGAGGTTGGTGAACACAGTCCTGCAAGGGTTGGAGGCTTTTAGTGCAGCATATCTTGATGATATAGCTGTCTTTAGCGCCACCTGGGTTGAGCACCTGGTCCACCTTTGGAAAGTTTTGGAGGCCCTGCAAAAGGCAGGCCTCGCTATCAAGGCCTCAAAGTGCCAGATAGGGAAGGGAAAGGTGGTTTATCTGGGACACCTGGTAGGTGGAGAACAGATTGCACCACTTCAGGGGAAAATCCAGACAATCATGGATTGGCTCCCCCCTACAACTCAGACCCAGGTGAGAGCCTTCCTAGGCCTCACTGGGAAGTACAGGAGATTCATTAAAAACTATGGCTCCATTGCAACCCCACTTAATGATCGCGCCAGTAAAAAAATGTCTGAAAAGGTATTGTGGACAGCTAGCTGTCAGAAAGCTTTTGAGGAGCTCAAACAGGCCATGTGCTCTGCACCTGTCCTAAAAAGCCCATGTTACTCCAATAAATTCATTGTTCAAACTGATGCATCTGAATTAGGGGTAGGGGCAGTCTTATCACAACTGAATTCTGAGGGCCAGGATCAACCAGTTGCTTTTATCAGCAGAAGGTTGGCCCCTAGAGAAAAGCGTTGGTCTGCCATAGAGAGGGAGGCCTTTGCTGTGGTCTGGGCACTGAAGAAGTTGAGGCCATACCTGTTTGGCGCTCACTTCATTGTTCAGACAGACCGCAAACCTCTACTTTGGCTAAAACAAATGAAAGGTGAAAATCCTAAATTGTTGAGGTGGTCCATATCTCTACAGGGAATGGACTATACAGTGGAACATAGACCTGGGAGTACCCAGTCCAATGCAGATGGACTCTCCAGAGATTTCCACTTAGACAATGAAGACTCATCAGGTCATGGCTAGTCTTATTGTCCTTCGTTTGTGGGGGTTTGTGTAGGAAAGTACCATCTTGCCTGGCATGTTACCCCCATATTTCACTGTATATATGTTGTTTTAGTCTATGTGTCACTCGGACCCTGCCAGGCAGGGCCCCAGTGCTCATAAGTATGTGCCCTGTATGTGTTCCCTGTGTGATGCCTAACTGTCTCACTGAGGCTCTGCTAACCAGAACCTCATTGGTTATGCTCTCTCTGCTTTCCAAATTTGTCACTAACAGGCTAGTGACTAAATTTACCAATTCACATTGGCATACTGGTACACCCATATAATTCCCAGGGTATTGGGGTTCCGGAGATCCCTATGGGCTGCAGCCTTTCTTTTGCCACCCATAGGGAGCTCTGACAATTGTTACGCAGGCCTGCCAGTGCAGCCTGAGTGAAATAACGTCCATGTTATTTCACAGCCATTTACCACTGCACTTAAGTAACTTATAAGTCACCTATATGTCTAACCTTCACCTGGTGAAGGTTGGGTGCAAAGTTACTTAGTGTGTGGGCACCCTGGCACTAGCCAAGGTGCCCCCACATCGTTCAGGGCAAATTCCCTGGACTTTGTGAGTGCGGGGACACCATTACACACGTGCACTGTACATAGATCACTACCTATGTACAGTGTCACAATGGTAACTCCGAACATGGCCATGTAACATGTCTAAGATCATGGAATTGTCCCCCCAATGCCATTCTGGCATTGGGGGGACAATTCCATGATCCCCCGGGTCTCTAGCACAGAACCTGGGTACTGCCAAACTGCCTTTCTGGGGTCTCCACTGCAGCTGCTGCTGCTGCCAACCCCTCGGACAGGTTTCTTCCCCCCTGGGGTCCAGTCAGCCCTGGCCCAGGAAGGCAGAACAAAGGACTTCCTCTGAGAGAGGGTGTAACACCCTCTCCCTTTGGAAATAGGTGTGAGGGCTGGGGAGGAGCAGCCTCCCCCAGCCTCTGGAAATGCTTTGATGGGCACAGATGGTGCCCATCTCTGCATAAGCCAGTCTACACCGGTTCAGGGATCCCCCAGCCCTGCTCTGGCGCGAAACTGGACAAAGGAAAGGGGAGTGACCACTCCCCTGACCTGCACCTCCCAGGGGAGGTGCCCAGAGCTCCTCCAGTGTGTCCCAGACCTCTGCCATCTTGGAAACAGAGGTGTCTGTGGCACACTGGACTGCTCTGAGTGGCCAGTGCCAGCAGGTGACATCAGAGGCTCCTTCTGACAGGCTCTTACCTCTCTTGGTAGCCAATCCTCCTTCCAAGGTAGCCAAACCTCCTTTTCTGGCTATTTAGGGTCCCTGCTTTGGGGATCTCACCAGATAATGAATGCAAGAGCTCATCAGAGTTCCTCTGCATCTCCCTCTTCACCTTCTGCCAAAGGATCGACCGCTGACTGCTCAGGACGCCTGCAAACCCGCAACAAAGTAGCAAGACGACTACTAGCAACCTTGTATCACTTCATCCTGCTGGCTTTCTCGACTATTTCCAGGTGGTGCATGCTCTGGGGGTAGCCTGCCTCCTCTCTGCACCAGGAGCTCTGAAGAAATCTCCTGTGGGTCGACGGAATCTTCCCCCTGCAACCGCAGGCAACAAAAGACTGCATCACTGGTCCTCTGGGTCCCCTCTCAGCACGACGAGCATGGTCCCTGGAACTCAGCAACTCTGTCCAAGTGACTCCCACAGTCCAGTGACTCTTCAGTCCAAGTTTGGTGGAGGTAAGTCCTTGCCTCCCCACGCTAGACTGCATTGCTGGGTACCACGTGATTTGCAGCTGCTCCGGCTCCTGTGCACTCTTCCAGGGTTTCCTTCGTGTACAGCCAAGCCTGGGTCCCCGACACGCTAACCTGCAGTGCACAACCTTCTGAGTTGTCCTCCGGCGTCGTGGGACTCCCTTTTGTGACTTCGGGTGGACTCCGGTTCACTTTTCTTCTAAGTGCCTGTTCAGGTACTTCTACGGGTGCTGCCTGCTTCTGTGAGGGCTCCCTGACTTGCTAGGCGCCCCCTCTGTCTCCTCATCCAAGTGGCGGCATACTGTTCCCTCCTGGGCCGCAGCAGCATCCAAAAACCCTAACCGCGACCCTAGCAGCTAGCAAGGCTTGTTTGCTGTCTTTCTGCGTGGGAACAACTCTGCAAGCTTCTTCACGACATGGGACATCCATCCTCCAAAGGGGAAGTCCCTAGTCCTCTTCTTTTTTGCAGAACTCCAAGCTTCTTCTTCCAACTGGTGGCAGCTTCCTTGCACCCTCAGCTGGCATTTCCTGGGCTCCTGCCCACTCTCAACACTGTCGCGACTATTGGACTTGGTCCCCTTGCCTTACAGGTACTCAGGTCCGGAAATCCACTGTTGTTGCATTGCTGGTGTTTATTCTTCCTGCAGAATCCCCCTATCACGACTTCTGTGCTCTCTGGTGGTAGTAGGTGCACTTTACACCTACCTTTCAGGGTCTTGGGGTGGGCTATTTTTCTAACCCTCACTGTTTTCTTACAGTCCCAGCGACCCTCTACAAGCTCACATAGGTTTGGGGTCCATTCGTGGTTCGCATTCCACTTTTGGAGTATATGGTTTGTGTTGCCCCTATACCTATGTGCTCCTATTGCAATATACTGTAACTTTACATTGCTTGCATTACTTCCTTTTGCTATTATCTGCATAATTTTGGTTTGTGTAGATATATCTTGGGTATATAACTTATCCTCATACTGAGGGTATTCATTGATATACTTTTGGCATATTGTCATAAAAATAAAGTGCCTTTATTTTTAGTAATTCTGTGTATTGTGTTTTCTTATGATATTGTGCATATGACACCAGTGGTATAGTAGGAGCTTTACATGTCTCCTATTTCAGCCTAAGCTGCTTTGCCATAGCTACCTTCTTTCAGCCTAAGCTGCTAGAAACACCTCTTCTACACTAATAAGGGATAACTGGACCTGGCACAAGGTGTAAGTACCTCTGGTACCCACTACAAGCCAGGCTAGCCTCCTACAGATGGTGAAAAGGTTCCAGTAGATAAAACACCAGCTTATGACGTGTCAAAAACCACAGCAGTTTCAGCATGCGTATGGTTTAAACAATGGGGTAAAATAACTAGGAAAGAGGGTCCATTAGATTTTCCTCATTATGGAACATTTAATCTGGGAATTTTAGAAAATTTGAGGAGAGTAATGTGCAAATTAAATCCTTCTCCAAGGCCCACACAATTTGAAGTCCTTTTTATTTTGGAACTTCTTGCAAGACAGAAAGCAATGATACCATTTGAGACTAGAATGCAGAAAGCAGTTAAGACATTAGAGGAAGCTAGATGGGATGAAGAACCAAAAATGTGGAGAGCAACCATACTAGATGGAGTGAGAATTTTCTCAGCTATTACTGAAGAAGGCGATAGGAGTAAAAATTCTAAGACAAGAAAGAAACAGACAGCGAAGGCAGAATAGACAACAGAAGATCAAGATAAAAAGACAATCATATATGAGAGTGATTCAGAAGATGAGTCAGAACGCTGCCACAATTGCAAACCCCTGCTTTTGGCGAGACCAACGGCAGGAAAACACACAAAGGACAGAAGGAGTGGTCAGCCTCAGTTTGCACCACCCCTATGGTGTTGCATGTGAGGTGACTCCATCTTTCATGGAAGGAAAATAGTCAATCAGGTGTAGGAAAGTGACGTCTTCCCACAGGAAGTGGTCACCTAATGGGTGTAGCCAAGCTAAGGTAGATGACACACTGATCACTACTAGGTACTCCCCAAAACACCCACTAAATACAGTATTTAGTGGGCACCCCTAGACCAGAGATTCATATTCCAAGGACAAAAGAACAAGGGCAAAGCTGGATCTTTGTTGCAGTGCGGCTGGGTGCAGAGTGAATCGGTGAGCTAGGAGCTGTACGCAAAAGCAACAAAGAAGACCCAAGGCTCGCGAACTGAAGTCCTTCTGCACCATGAAAAAGGTGCCAACCCCTGCCTGCTGCACCCAGGAATTGACAATCGCTGCTGAGGGGTTGCTTGAACATTGGACAGATTCTACAAACCCCCAGAGGACCTCCACACTTCAAGAATTTCTGAAGATCTCCCTACAGAGTGAAGGTATCACTCTCCTGCAACAAAGACCAAAGACCCAGTGAAGGCCACTTCACTAACCGGCTATTGACCAAAGAACTGGACACTGCCGAAAGACCAAACTCCACTTGACAGACCATGAGAACAAACTCTGCAAGTGTGCCAAGTTTGGTGGCACTGCGCCCTCCAGTGGCAAAACCGTGCAATAGCCCCAGGTGCTGTTCACCCAACGTCAGACACCCAGAAGGACAGTCCACTCTGGACTGAAAAAGGACCAGGAGAAAGCTCAGTCAATGGACTTCGAACCCACCAGGCCCTCTCACCGGAGTGCCCCTGCTGACTTCCAAGTGACGCACAAAGTTACCTAGCTCCTGCTTCCAAGGGCACGTTTGCGCACAGCTCCTGCCTCACTGATTCACTCTGCACTCGGCCGCTCTGTGCCCTGCACCAAAATTTCAGTTTTGCCCTTGTGACCTCAACCCTCCAACGGGACCCCCCGGACTTACCTTTAAGCACACCTGTGTAGTGCTCTTCTAAGTGGTCCCCCCGCAGTTCCCACCGAAACCGGGAACTGCCTGAACTTCTCAAGCTGGTTCATGGTGACCACGAATGATTTCGACATATCTGCAAAAGGAGACATTGGTAAACGCATTGCCTGATTTTATATGCATTTTTTTAATATTTCTCCTTGTATTCCTATGGTGCATAATTAAGCACAAAGACTATTTAAGTTAAACTTCGAAAATTCATAACTTAAAAAGTATTTACTCAATTTTGATGATTTTGATCTTAAGAATTTTATAAAAATCTGAAGTATTTTTGTTAAATTTGGTCTCAACTTACTCCTTTGTGGTGTGTCTTGTTTTATTGATACTGTGAGTACAACAAATGCTTTCCGCTTCTCCAAGATTAGCCGAACTGCTCGACCAAGCTACCATAAAAATTAGAGCATTAGGTGGTATAGGTTTTACCTCTGTAAAACAACGTGTGGTTGTCTGGACTCTCTGCACAGTGTGCCTACCTTTGCACACTGCATAGAGAGACAGCCTCCCACAATGACCTGCATTGTAACATCCCTCATAGTAAAAACTGCATGATAAATGCAGTGTACACACAACATGTTCAGTAAGAAGTATGTTGACAAGGACTCAGCATCTACTAACACCACATACTTGGATCAAATATTTGTTCTCATAGTTCCTCAAACAGTGTATACATTGTGCACCTGAAACAAATTGCTTTGATGTCTGTAACAACATAAAATGTAGACCCTCACACTGAGGGCCAGATATACCAGGCCCTTTCGCCCATTAGCACCACATTTGCGGCAAAAACAATTGCCGCAAATGTGATGCTAATGGGCCACTACCATAGTGCCATATTTACAAGGTTTGTGCCATCCTTAAACCCTTTGCCACATAATGCATAATATATGCATGATGTATGCAAAGGGGGCGTCCCCTCGTTAGAGGGTCACTAAATATGGCACAATGGAATCTACAAGATTCCATTGCGCAATTTCTAGAGTCATTTTTACTGTCTGCTGAAAGCAGGTGTTAAAAGAAGGCTCCCATTGATTTCAATGGGCCTCTTAACACCATAATGGATTGGTGTAATCTTTTGTGCAATATGTAACACAACCTGAAAAAGAGATACATCTTTTCTGCTGAATACTGTTTTTACATAAGCTCTGCTACAATTCTCCTCTGCATCCTTATGTGGATGAAGTATAGTGCTGAACAACCATCTCTATGTCACCCGAATGGGAAAGAAAGGAAATCTTGAACTATGTGCTACTGCATTGTGAAGCAACAAAGGCAAAATTATATATTTGTATCAGGATGCAACAAATGAATAAACAAGACATACCATTGTTTTAAATGAAGTCATACTTAACTTGTGTTTTAATTGTCACACTCATTTTCATGCAGAAACTTTACAAACAGGTAAAATGAATATGGTAGTCACCTTATAACCCACTGCTCTTCTGCTGCATCATCAGCTGATGTGTGGAATACTGCTGCTCTTTAGAATGTATGAGTCATGTGAGGATCAAGAAAAATTAGCTTTGCAATGTGTGATCATTCATTTTGAAACAGTGTGTGTCATTAGCGTATTGTGAAACATTGAACCATTTTGCATAGATTATCTGTTTGTGTATATAATCAATAAGTCCCACCACACTAAGAAATGAACCAAAGGTGTAGAATCTAGATTTGACAGCAATGAACTCTGCTGTACCCTTAGAAAATCAAAGATACTGGGACATTTCTTGTGACATTGCTTCAAGAACTTTCTTGAAAATGCTGGAGAAAATATGTTGGGAAGTCCCTGCAGACACAGCAACAGTCCCTTTGAAGGAGCCAATTGAGCAGAAAGGAACAACAGCCTGTAGCTTCACCACTAGTGACACCAGCATATAGTGCTTGTTCATGACTCCAATTTTTTCTTGCTCTGATCCAGAATGCACACTATGGACACCCTATTGAATCGTAAAGTGAACATTGTTCATTTTGAACATAGCCATTCTACTTCTGAAAATATGTCCTTTCCTCCCCCTCTGTGGTAGTGCTGGCCCAGTCTGCTGTATTTCACCAAATTGCTGAACCCAAAATCTTCTCAAGCGGTAAATTGATTGCAACCACTGTTCCTGTGCCATCAACAAGCAAAAACATATCATTTTTTGTTGTCCTTTAGGACAGGAAAAGGGTAGGAACCTTACTCCTTTTTCTTTAGGAATCGATTGTCTCTATAATTTAAATACCACATAAAACAGAATAAGAAATAGTATAACAAAACAACTGCTAAACAACAAATTATTCTCAATTACCCTTTTAAATAGCTAACAAGACCCAATTTTGCAGCCCTTTTGTAAAAAGGATGCAACATAAAGAACTGTACAATAATGAATGACAAGCAACAAAATGTAAATATGAGAAGATGGAGTCGCTGATCTCTGCTGAATTTTCTATGTGCTACTTCTTAAAGGACTAATGGTCATATGTGCAAAATGTGTAGATTGTGATTTCCTAATTGCAATTCTTACTGAATCACAATTAGGAAATTGCAAACCCTAATTTACAAAAACATACAAGTTTTAAATACCGACTCTTAGTAGATCGCAAATCGACCTACCTCATGAATATTAATGAGGTAGGTCTCGGTTTGGGACCCATTTGGAATTTCAGTCATCACAGGAATTGTGGCTTGCTGGGGTCTGCAGGACTCCATGTCTGTGATTGCTTTTAAGTAAAGCAGTCTTTTTTTTAAATGCAGCCCGTTTTCACTAAAAAAGGAAAATGGGTTCAATTGAGGGGGCGCTATTAGTACTCTGTGTAATTCCACTACCGAAATATTTATGTATCCATCATATCCAAATGAATGAATTGAGGAAGTATCCGGGCCTTCTGTCGTGCCTTTCTCCATTTGAGCTCATCATGCAGACAGCCAGTGTGTTGTGTCCCATGCCTCATATCCGCCCACGCTTGGCCCTGGCATTCTTGCATAGCTAGCATGCCTCCAAAGACCTTGGCATTCAGGCCCCGTCGCGCACGGCCCTCTCTAGTTGGCTGCCAGTCCTTTAAACTGAAAGGGATAATTTGTATGCAATAAATCTGCACTTGCACACACCAAGCAAACCGAGATGCTATTAGTAATGTCACTTATACACTGGGGCGCTCAATGATGATGGAGCGGTGCGCATTTACCCCGGTAATGGCAGACAATTAACACACGCAATCAAGAGGTGAATGAAGCCCATACTTCGCGCCATTCTGCGATTGCGTAATCTAAAATATATTTTTAATCGAGCTATGTTTTGCAGCGATGCTTTTAGAACCGTGCTAATAGAAAGAGTAAAAAATAACTACGACTTCGGGAAGGCAAGGGGCGGGGCCATTGTGGCATGGTGGAAGGCAGTTTACATGCTGCCTTCTTGCTTAGGTGAAATGTACTTCAGGAACCAGTCTGAACACAGCTGCAGGAATTGCACGACTCAAAAGTTTAATGAGACATTGCCAAGGCTTCTCAGCAGCGCCGCTGTGTCAGTAATGCACAGTAGAAGTATTTCTCAAAAGCGGTGCCGTACATGTGATAGAAGCGCCAGCACTTCTTATCAGACCTGCGGCACTTGTGATAACCGTTGCACTACTTTCTTCGCAGCTGCGATACGTGTTAGAGACAGTGCCAGCGCTTTTTAGCTGGAATGCTAGACTAGCACTTCTCAGTAGTGCCGGTATACACTTTACGCCAGCTTTACTAATACTTGACACAAGGCAGAGCAGCAATCAAAGCTGGTGCGCTGTCGTAAATCAAAGGGAGTGAGGAAAAATGTACTAACATATTGAGCCCTCCACCCCCGCTGCCATTGTCACACATGACCTTGTGCCCTAGTGTGTTCTCTATTTCATCGGTTTTCTATTTGAAGGTTTGAAGGGAACCCTTCTAGTATGAAAACTATCTTTAAGACTTTTCCCACTGTGTGTGTGGTTTACAATGCAACAAAAATGCTAAATATTTTGTCCTCGTTATGCCTTCCTTGAGGAGGTGTAAGGTTTTGGCGCAAATCCCTGTCTACGAGTGTTATTAGATAGGTATTTGCGCCAAAACCCATGGGTGGTTTCATGGGAATGCCCAGGTACCACCTCTGAAACGTTCTCTTGATGCAAAGTAGCATAAAGCAGCACATAATTACTTTGGGGAGCTTTCCAATGCAAATACTGGTTTGAGTTGGATAGTAAATCCCACCTCAACTTTTTGTGCCAGGTTTGCGTCACCTTTTGTAACACAAACCCGCACAATGCATTAGTAAATCTAGACCCTGATGAAGGATACAAAACTCTTTTTAGCAGCACTGACCATTAACGTTGCAGTGGCAGCACACCTCAGTCAGTTTCATGCTTGAAAATGCACGATACTGAGTATGTATGTAGGAATCACATCTTTAGTAGTGATGAGGTAACTGAATTCCCGCACTCCCTTTGTTAGCACTCTGGATGGCCTATCATACACAAATATTACAATATTTAAATATATTGCCACAATTATGACTACAGTTAAAACCATGACAGCCCAATCTACAATTGCTAAATTTCAATATTCATTCTATGAAACATAACCATACACTGCTCCTGCCCCAATTTACTTCCACTTCACAAACTTTAATGAAATCAGACTACAAATAAAAGTCACGCTAGACCCTATGCACCTAGGCCCCTGACTCTTATCTCTAACCAGGGCAGTGTCTGCTACAGTGAGCACAGAGAAGGTCACCTTGATACGTGCCTCAAGCGCGGATCAAGTGTGGAAGCAGTAATGTGTACTTTTCGATGAAAAAGATCCTAGGCTAGGTGCTAGGCAGTACCACCTCTTGTTCAAGTCGCTGTGCATTGTAGTAAAGCCCCTGACAGACGAAGCACTGGGCCGCTGCAGGGAGAGACCCACCACTTTGTCTGCAGATACCCTGCCTGGATTCGTCCTCTGAAGTGCAGGCCGGCTGACTGTGCAGACTCTCAGAATGCTATTCCTGGCAAGAGGACAACTGCCGCACCAGAGTTCCCTAGAGTATACATTTCATACGATAAGCAGCATGCCAAAAGCCTTCTGCTGCAACATATGCCGAGACTTTACTCCATAAACATGGATGTGATGTAGGTACGGCGGGAATACATATTTTCAATGACAACCCATTAGCTTTTTAGATTAAGGATTCTAAGGAAAAGCTCAGAGTAATATCATGGATGAATTTCTCTCATTGCATTTCTCATTTCTCTTGTTTTGAGTAAGTTGGCATCAGCTATGCTTTTGCACTTCTGATGTTTAAGTGAGTAATAAAGCAGAGACAAGAGCAATAGGCGAATTGCAACTGTTCCATTTCCATTCCCAAAACGTAACAAGCGTGTCAGAGCCAAGATGGCCGGCTTGTATAGGGTATGTACACAGAAAAACACAACACATGGCTATTCATAAACATATAGGCCCTCATTATGACATTGGCGGTAAATCCAGCTTACTGCCACGGTGACGGCCGCCAACATACCGCCGTGGTGGCGGATATCCGTTCCCCATATTATGACAAACACTCACCAAACAGAAAGAATAAAGCCACATAAACAAATCCGCCAGCCCAAAGGTCAGTGGTAAACTGTCGATACCAACCCCCATACCGTTACGCCAACAAAACAACGCCCACCCACACATCACCACGGCGGACATTCAACGGCTCTAAACCATTGGCGGTACACACTGCCGTGCTCAGAGTGGATACCCAAATACTAAACAACACAACATTGGCCAATTAAAAAAAAACACACCTGACACCCATACACACACCCAACACACACCCACTCACAACACTATAAAACACACACCCACATTTCCCACAACCCCTCATGAATACAAATCATTGCCACCAGACAGACATCAAGACCACTACGACAACACAACACACACACACACCCATACATCCCTCACACACTCCACTAGGCACACCCAATCACACTACCCAACACCCACACACTTACACACACCACACAACACCCAGGGCCCCACAAAGCCCCCCCCCCGTTTTACAGATGAGGAGTTGCGGGTCATGGTGGAGGAAATGGTCAGGGTAGAGCCACAGCTGTTTGGAGCACAGTTCCAGCAGATATCCATTGCAAGGAAGATGGAGCGATGGCAGAGAATCATGGACAGGATGAATGCCGTGAGATAGCAACCAAGAACAAGGGACAACCTCAGGAAGAGGTGGAATGACCTGCAGGGGAAGGTACGTTCTGTGACAGCAAGGCACCAGCTCACCATACAGAGGACTGGCAGTGGACCCACATCTCTTCCCCCACAGCTCACAGCATGGGAGGAGCAAGTCTTGGCATTACTGCATCCTGAGGGACTCATTGGAGTAGCCGGAGGACTGGGCACTAGTGAGTCAACATTTACCACTGATCACCCCCCGTACCTGCATGCCATTTCACACCCTCACCCTCACTCTCACTCACATCACTCCACTCCATCCCACACACTGCACCAACGCAGATGACTAACCCCAATGCCAAGCCCTGCATCTCATACCAATGCATGGACAGCCCTCCCAGCCCTACATGGACGCCCATCACCAAAGCATGAACAGCATAGGGGTATTAACAATCCGACAATACATCAAATACACATTCAAAGGTGACAGGGCAACAGCAACGATAGAGGGGAGGATAGGGATGTACAATATGTCACAGGCATGAAGCATAATACATCACTTACATCCCCACAGGTGCCCCAGCCAATGTCAGCAGAGAGGAGGTGCCATGACTATCAAGCCCCACAACAGAAGATGCCCCCAGTGATAACAGTAACTCTGGACTTCAGGATCTGGATCAACAACCTGGCCCATCAGGGACCACTGGTCACTCGGTCACCCCCTCCCACTCACAGTCCACCACAGAGCCTCCCCCAGAAGTATCCAACACCACAGCACCCACCCAGGGTACCCACACCTCTTTCCCCAGGACATGTCAATCAGCAGTGTGCCCATGTATACAGGTGCCCCAGTCCACACCTCACCCCCAAGACAATCAGGGACCTGGGGTCAGTGGCAGTGTGCACACCTTTCAGGGGACAGAGACACAGGGCAACAGGGACACTGGGAGGACTGCTGTGTGGCGGGGGGGGGGGCAGGCCCAGGGAACAAACTCTCCAAGAGGCACTCACTAATGCCCTTGGGGCCTACCAACAATCCCAGGACACGATGGGCCAGATCCTAAACAACATGCTGGAGGAGCACCATCAAGAGATCAGGGAGGATTTGCAGGCCCTCAACACCACTATGATCTGCATAGCAGGGGTGCTGGCAGACATGGCCAACATCATGCGGGAATGGACTGCACCGCAGCGGGCCCCAACCACTAGCCAGTCTATTGACCAGCCCACCACATCCGCTGCAGCTAGTGGACTGGAGGCCCCACCACAGGACCCACAGGCCACCAGCACCCTTGCCCCTGCAGAAGGTGAACCACCCCACAAACGTTTGCTGCGACCCAGACAGAAGCCAGAGACATTTGCCAAGTCCAAGACCACCGCCAGGAAATTTCACTCTCCTGATTGTCCCTCTTGTGTCTCACCCTGTCCCCTTGTCCACTTTCAACTGCCTTTTCTCCCCTTCCTATGCCCCCCTGGACACTGGACCTGTGCTACAAACAGACTGGAACAATACCCTGGACTTTCCTCCACCAACCCCCCATTCCATTGCACTTTTCAGTCACTTATTTGCACTACAATAAACACCCTTGAACACAATTTGAGTGGCACTGTTTTATGTGTTGAAAATGTGCATTTGTGGGAACAGTCACTTCTAGTGCAAATGATCTGAACACTGTGATAGCATACAAATAATGACCTGTAACTGTCTGTAGTGATCACATCAGGACATTGTTGTCATATCACCAACATCTGGAAAATGAGAAGCCCTAGGTGACAGTAAGTTGAGATGCAAAGGAAGTGAATGTCATCATGCTACAGCCACACAGAAAACATCAATAGTCAGAGTAATGGTCAGTTCCACTGTCTCACCTGTGTGTCATTGGAAGTATTGATGTTCTGTTGTCCTCATCCTCATCCTCTGCCTCTTGATCCTCACTGTCCTCAGGGTCCACTGCTGCCACAGGGCCATCTCCAGTCCCCTCCTCCTGCAGAAAAGGCACATGTCATCTGAGGGCCAGGTTGTGTAACATGCAGCATGCCACTACTATCTAGCATTACTTTCCGGGTGAGTAGCATAGGTATCCACCTGCCAGATGGGGGCACCTGAACCTGGCCTTCAGGAAGCTGAAAGTCCTCTAGATTATTCTTCTGGTTTGCCCATGTGCCTCATTATAACTGTCCTCAGCCCCTGTCCTGGCATTCCTCACAGGGGTCAGGAGCCACAATAGGTTTGGGTAGCCAGAGTCACCTGCAAGTATTGAGGGACAACAGTTAGCCTTGCACAATCCTATGGGGATAACACCTGAAGACATACACTGACATACAGTGGGTGGGGACTCTGGCTCACCTATTAGCCACACCCTCTTGCCTCTGTATTTGAGCCAACACAATTGGGATGCTGCTATTCCTCAGGACAAAGATGTCATACACTGACCCAGGATACTTGGCAGTGACATGGGAGATGTACTGGTCCTCCGGTCACACCATTTGCACATTGAGTGAGTGGAAACTCTTACGATTCCTGAACATCTGTTCATTCTGGCGGGGGGGACAAACGCTATATGTGTACTGTCAGTTGTCCCAATAATATTCGGGATATGCCCCATTGCATAGAATCCTGCCTTCACAGTGGCCAAATCTTCCACCTGGGGGAAAGCAATGTAGCTGCACATATGTTTCACCAGGGCAGACAAAACCCTTGCCAGCACAATTGAAAACATTGGCTGTGGCATTCCTGCTCCCAAGCCCACTGTCACTTGGAAAAAAACAGTTGCCAGAAAATGGAGCACTGATAGCACTTGCACAAGAGAGGGATCCCAATGGGATGACAGATAGCTGATATCAGGTCAGGCTCCAATTTGACACACAGCTCTGTGATTGTGGCCCTGTCCAGTCTATAAGTCAGTATAATGTGCCTGTCCTCCAGTGTAGCCAAGTCCACAAGGGGTCTGTACACGAGAGATTGTCTTCTCCTCCTATTCATCCGCAGCTGTAAGTATCTAAGGGACACAAGAGTGAGTAGGCTGTCACAATTTGAACAATGGAACCCCCTCCTCGGTGTACATAGTGCATTTATGTGATGGGACAGTGAGAATGGCAAGGTATGTCCAAATCTAGGCAGTGACACAGTTAAGGTTAATCTGATTGTTGTCCACCACCATGAAATGGCGACCGCCTGTCCTGTATGTAGGGACAGGTGGAAGTGAGGTAACTCCACTGACGTTGGGCGTCGTGACGGAAGGCGGTCTTGCACCACTGTGCAATTCCTCGTTGGATAATATGGGGCTCTATGGAGTACAGTGGCCAATGGGGATCAGCGCCGGTGGTGACAGTGTACACCGCCGCGGACGTGACCGCCATTTTCTACCTGATGCCTCACTTGTTTCCTGACCTTCAACAGGAGAACACCTATACTGCAGGCGCTGCTGTGACCTGTGTCTGGAACCAACCATGGCCCATGTGACTGGGAAAAGGGCCCCTGCCTTTACTAGAGAGGAGTTAGAGTGATTGTTGGATGGGGTCCTACCCCAGTACGGACTGCTGTATGGGCCTCCAGATCAACAGGTGAGTACACCTTGGGCACGATGCATGTAGGAAGGATGCATGGAGATGTGTGTGCAAGCATCGTGTCATTGGGGGGGATGGCTTGTGGTGGTGTACATGGGATGCGCTGGGAGATGTGTGTGTCAATGGTGATGGAAACAGGATTGGTGGGCCATATGTGTGACAGGCTGGATTGTATGTGTAATGGTGTCCTCTCATCTGCATTGCCTCTGCAGGTTAGCACCCATCAAAAGAAGGGATTATGGCGTGCCATCGCCAAGGATGTGCGGACCCTGTGGGTCTATGGTAGGCGGAGCACCCACTGTCGGAAATGGTGGGAGGACCTGAGATGCTGGGCCCGGAAGACCGCGTAGGCCCAGCTGGGGATGGCCTCCCAACGAGGAAGGGGTGCCCATCGGAACCTGACCCCCCTGATGGCCCACATACTGTCGGTGGCCTACCCAGGGCTGGATGGGCACTTGAGGGGATCACAGCAGCCACAAGGGGGTGAGTACAGTGGCCGCTACAATAATTTGTAGGTGGCATGGGATCTGGGTGGTGGGTGTCAATAAGTGGGTGTCCCTTAATGCCAGACCAAACATTGAAGCATGTTCCAGCTCAAAGATAATGGTTGAAAGGGAAAAGAAGGTAACCTAGCTAGGTTGCATTCCATGTCAGACAGGGCTTAGTGGATCTCAGGAGGGGTGTAGTTAGCGGTGGTTGGTCCTCATCTTGCTGTGGCATATAGCCAATTGTTTGGCAGTGCAATGCATAGTGCTCAATCCTGATCCCTGTGTGTGACAATACTGTGTATGCCTTCTGTGGTGTTGGTGCAGTAATTGACCTAGTGCTCCCTCTTCCCCCCTCTTTTCTTCTGTCATCCAGTCCATGTGTGCATTAGCATAATCTGGCAGAGGAGCAGGGGCACTGGCGACAGAGGGAGCTGCCTCTCACAGGACCCAGGAGGCAGAGTCTACCGAGGCCGAGGGAACTAATTGGATGGAGGGCAAAGGGAGCACCATGGCGGAGACAGGAGGTGAAAACACTGACGAGGATACCTCTTCAGATGGAAGCTCCCTGATAGTGAAGGACATCACTGGGACCACCCCAGCTGCAGGTACAGCTGCCACCCCCCATACCAGTACTGCCTTCCCAGTAGCCCCTCACTGAGTTGCCTGTGCCTGCTCACCCAGGAGGGTGGGTATCTCCTTCACCCCGGGCACCTCAGGCCCTGCCCCAGTGAGCTCTGCTGCCCTGACTGAGGAGGCTATTGATCTCCTGAGATCCATCTCTGTAGGGCAGTCAACCATTGTGAATGCCATCCAGGGGCTGGCATCCCAGTTGCCGCAAGTTGGAGGGCATCCATGGTGGATTGGTGGCCCAACAGAGATCGATTCAGGTTCTGGCCTCCTTTCTGATGGCAGCCATTGTCCCTGTTTCTACCATCCCCCCTCCAACTACCGCTTCCATTCCCAGTCTCCTGAACCGCAACCCATCCCATGCATACAAACCGACGAGCATGCACACAAGACATCACAAAATACTGGCACAGTCAAACACATGCACAACACTTCAGCCCACAAGCACTCACACAAACACCAGATAGTTGCACACACAAACACATCCACTGCCTCCAATGTCTCACCCTCCTCCACCTCCTCCACCTCCCTCACAATCACATCCACACTCACACCTGCATGCACTGCATCAACATCCACCACCAGCATCATCACACCAAGCAGCACACACACACCTCACTAACAGACACCTCCACAACATCCATGCACGCGTCCCCTGTGTCCTCTCCCACCCTGTCTGACCTCCTCCTAAAGGACACAAGCGCAGGCACTCAGATACCCAACAGCCATCCACCTCACACAAGCACACTGCCCATGCACCTGCACCCAAGTCCAGGAGACATGCACCTCCAACAACCATTCCCTCAACCTCCACTCCCATCCCTTCTACCTCTTCCCCCCCACCTTTGCTAGGAAGTTTTTCTTTGCCCAACTTAACCTCTTCTCTCCCCCTCCCTCCCGTCCGGCCCGTAAGAGCAGGGTCCCAACGACCCAGCCCAGCACCTCAGCCAAACAGTACACGCGGACAGTGGAGGCACCTCTTAGTCATGGAGGCAAGACAGTGAAGGATCCCACTCCACCAACCAGGAAGGGTAAGGATCCCACACCCCCTGCCATGAAGGGGAAGAAGCCCTCAACTCCTGCCATGAAGGGAAGAAGCCCTCGACTCCTGCCATGAAGGGGAAGAATTCCTCGACTCCTGCCATGAAGGGTCAGAAGCCCTCGACTCCAGCAGAGGCTGGCAGGGTGACACCACCACCACCAGTGGTCACGGAGTCCTCACCTCCAGCTGAGGTAGTGCAGCCCACTCCTCTGGCAGAGGCTGCACCTTCACCTGCTGAGACAATGTAGCCCTCACCTCCAGCTGAGGCTGTCCAGGATGCACCTTCACCTGATGACACAGTGCAGCCCTCACCTCCAGCAGAGGCTGGCAGGGTGACACCACCACCACCACCAGTGGTCACGGAGCCCTCACCTCCAGCTGAGGTAGTGCAACCCACTCCTCTGGCAGAAGCCACACCTTCCCCTGCTGACACAATTCAGCCCTCACATCCAGCAGAGGCTGCCCAGGAGGCACCTTCATCTGCTGATACAGTACCGCCCTCACCTCCAGCAGAGGCTGGCAGAGTGACACCACCAACACCACCACCACCAGTGGTCACGGAGCCCTCACCTCCAGCTGAGGCAGTGCAGCCCACTCCTCCGGCAGAGGCTGCAACTTCACCTGCTGACACAGTGCAGCTCTCACCTCCAGCAGAAGCTGCCCAGGAGGCACCTTCACTTGCTGACACTGTGAAGTTCTCACCTCCAGATGGGACAGTGCAGCCCTCACCTCCAGCAGAGGGCATGTAGGCCATCCTCCTGGGACTGCTGTACAAGGATCCTCCTCCAGAACCAGTGGGCAAGTCGCCCACCTGAGAGACTGTGACCTTGCACTCCCCAGCACACAGAAATGGGCATGGAGCCTCCTTCAGAACCAGTGGGCAAGTCACCCACCTGAGAGACTGTGATCTTGTACTCTCCAGCACAGAGAAATGGACATGGAGCCCTCTCCAGAAACAGTGGGTAAGTCACCCACCTGAGATATTGTGACCTTGAACTCCCCAGCACAGAGATATGGGCATGGAGCCCCCTCCAGAAACAGTCGGCAAGTCACCCACCTGAGAGACTGTGACCTCGCACTCCCCAGCACAGAGATATGAGCATGGAGCCCCCAGTGGGCAAGTTCCCGACTTCGGCTGAGGTGCCCCTCCACCCCCCTAGCCCCCCTGAGGTGCCTGCCCACTTGCAAACTGATGCCCCTGCAGAGTTCTGTGCGGATTATGTCAGGAAACAAGTTGGGCCTTGGACTGTGCCCTGTGCCATGTGGCCCTTAGTTCTTTGGATTGGGCATTGGCCCTTTGTGGACATTTGTACATATCTCTTTTTTATCCCATTGGTTAATTTGGTGGCTGTTTCTCTTTCAATACATTCTCATTACTGCCTTCTTGTTGTCCTTGCATTATTATGCTGTGTGTCGTGTGCCATTGTTTTTCGCCGGCAGCTGGTTGTGTGTATGGTGTGTGTGTGTCTGGTGTGTGTTGTGCGTGTGTGTGTCACTCTCCTTTTCCTCCCTCCCTCCCTTGTGTGCTAGGCGGCTGAACTCACCGTCGTCGTCTTCATCGGCGTTGGTGTTCCAGGTGGAGTATGGCATAGTTCCATGGTGGCTTTGTCATTCTCTATGTCTCTGATGGTGAGTCTTTAGTCTTCTTTCAGTGTTTCTGCTACGCTTTTGATGGAGTTGGTTCCGCCCCGGAAATCGTGGCGGTGTACTGTGTTGTGATATGGTGGGTGGTACTTTGTCTTCCACCTGGCTGTTGATGGCGAACACCGGCATGCATGGTGTCAACGCCCTGGTGGATGGTGTGGTACATTGGCTGTCTATGGAAGTTATCATCGCCATGGTCATAATTTGACGGTAATTACCGCCGGCCTGTTGGTGGTATTTCCACCACTTTCTCACTCACTGCCAATGTCATAATGACCACCATAGAGCCCACAAATGTGCATGCAGACACATATACCTACAGCCACGAGTTCATACAGGCACCTATACCCAGAAAACCAGACATACAGGCAACCATGCACACAGACATTTAAACACCCACGCAGACAGAACAGCAAACATAAGGCACCTATTCACATTATACAAACATGCAGTACATACAGGCTCCGATACCACCACTCAAGCAGATAAACCAATAAATACAAACCAATCATCACACATGCCACATGCTCAGTGTGGGGCGAGGATCCTTCTAGAAGAGTCGATGGTTGGTTCTTTCCTTGTATTTGTCTGTGGTGGTGCCTCCCTCCAATCCCTCAGCTACCACTTTGTACCTCAATGGGACCTCATCAGCAGCAGATGCTGGTCTTTGTTTATGGTTTTTAGCACCTCTCACTTTTATTTCAGTTTTACTTTATCTTTCTAGTAGTAGTAGTATGGAGCTTGCCAGGTGGTAAAAGTGCTGCTGCCCACGAGTTTCATTTAGAATTTACACACTTCCTGTTTTCCACATCTAAAATCAGCATTATGGTGACACCTGGACCACCCCCTTCAAGAGGATAGGCTACTTAATAGATGCTTCAGTGCAGCCTTGCAATGGGCACAACAGTGGCCTTGAAGTGGGCACACCAAAGACAACCCCATCTGCGCCTATACACACCTGGATGGTACTATGTGCCAGAAACCCTGCCGTTTACCCCTCAGAAACAAATCAAGACTTGCATACACTTACAGCTCCTTCCAGAACCTCAACAATCAGGTGCCCCTGTAGAGGGTTTTCCTCCATAGGTGCCCTTTCTCAACTCTGAGGGATCATTTTAGTGCACCTACTGCAGCATTCACTACACCAGACATTGGTCTTCAATCCAACTTGGTAACTGTGTTCACATAAATGCATGTTCTCTTCCTGAAAATTTGCTTCATATCTGGGACTTAGTGCACTCTCAGAACCAGGAAGGGGCACTCATGGGCGTGGTTGAGGTGCTGTACCCAGGAGCGTTCTTTACAAAGGCACACCACTTACCAGGGCCAGCTATGGCCCTGACTACTAGTGGGACGCTGCACTCAGTGTGCCACCCACTGACAAAATGCTAACCATGTTGTAAGCTTGACAGTGCAGGTCTGTGGGGGGCGCATGTACGCCTGTGCTCAGGGTGGCATCCCTCATGCCGTGGACAACCCTGAGCAGGCCTTATGCTTACCCAGGGTAGGTACACCAAGGTGTGTCATGTCCAGATAGGTAAGAACACCCACGTGGGTTTTCCCTACCTAGGGAGACAGCCTTCCCTAAAGGGTGGGCTTATTCTCTTGTAGTGGCCTTATGGCCATGGGTACTATCCCCCTGTGTGTATAGAATGGGAGTGAGCGTAACATTTCTCCACTGGTTAGAAAGTGGCGCTAACCAGAGGGTATTCGTCCCCTGACTTGCAGGCCGGCTGACTCAGAATGCTATTCCTGGCAAGAGGACAACTGCTGCACCAGAGTTCCCTAGAGTATACATTTCATGCAATAAGGAGCAGTGTTTTACTATGTTTTGATCCTGTTATTGTAAGCCATTGTGTGTGCACTTGCACAATGGTGTTCAATAAGGTACTGAGCCTGCCCTCATGTCCTAGATGTGCACACTTGCACAATGGGGTTTTCATATGCATTGAGCCTGGCCTAGCTGGCCAATATGTGCACATTTGCACAATGGTGTTTTCATATATACTGAACCTGGCATCCCTTGACCATGTGTTCACCATTGCACAATGGTGTTGTCACTCATATACTAAGCCTGCCATAGCTAGGCAATGTGCACACACTTGCACAATGGCATTTTTCATATATACTGAGACTGGCATGACTTGCCAGGGTGTGCACACTTGCACACTGGTGTTTTGATATATAATGAGCCTGTCACAGCAGGCCTGTATGGGCACACTTGCACATTTTTGGTGATCCTGAACTTGTGTCCAGCCTGCCCCTGCAGACTGGTACGTGCACCAGGGCACATGTGCCCGGGAAGTGCAGAATACACGTGTTCTCACTTACCATGAGAGCTGCTCTGTCCATAGGTTAACATGGGAAAAAATTTATAATTAATACTGACTGCAATAGTGGATTGCAGTGGAGCAGCCTCATGATGTTTACTGTCATTGGATTCACAATGACAAACCACTTCTCACGGTAAAGGTGGTTTTGTCAATAATACCCCAGAAATGCCTCTTCTAGAGAGTGGGCATTTTTATGTTCTAAAAACTATTTTTTGTGTGTCTTTTAATTCAGCTTCATTCAACTGGAAGTGGGGGGAAAAGCACATCTGTGCATTCCCCAGTGACAGCTATAAAACGTAGGCAACTGGAACAATAGACCACTGCCATATGAGGGCCTGGCTGGCGAGATTGGAGGGAGAGGTTCTGACACGGGGCCTCTCAGACCCTAATCGCGGCACCACTAAAGATAAAGATCTGCATTCCACAGCCCCATGGCAGACAGGACTGAAATTTAGGGGAGATATCTGTTGTTCAAAGGGGACCCCTTTGAACCAGCCCCAACTTTAAAAAACACTTGAGTATAACTACAAGTACCACACTTCAACAACTTAGAGATACACTAGCAGGGACGTTGGACCGACAATGCTGGACCTCGTGGCGCACACTGCCAGAGGACTCTGTTGTGCACAGGAGTATTTACTGTCCTTGAAAGGGATCTGTGCACCCTTCCTGCATCATGGCTGGCCTGGGCAGATTGCCTGCTGCTGTGTTGCACTCTGAAGTGTGCTCTCCAAGGGTGTGTTGGCTTGCCACCTCTTCTGTATGAAGGTCTCAGGGACATCAAAGACCTCCTGCGAGGAACCTACACTGTTTCTAGAGAGCGGTGCCCTCCTCCATGCATACATCGATTGCTGGACTCCATCTGGTAGCAGCGGTGTGAGCGTAGAATAAGTACTGCACCTGGAGACCGGAATTGCCTGGTGTGGGGCCTTCAAAGATCTGCCCACACTTACACATAGTGTGGCTCTTCATCATGTGGCCACTGCACGCATCAACATCATTGTTCGTTGTGAGCAGGTTTACCAGTTGCAGGACCGTTTTTGTCGAGTGCGTCGCATTTCTCTCGTTTAACACCCAACTGCATGCTCACTCTGTGCGGTGCCCCATTTATAGGTTCACCCCTCAGAGATGAAGTGCATCCGGAGCAGTGCTACAGTCTACCTCGTGTGGCGCAGCTGAACTTGCATCATTGTGTGTGACCTGAATGTCTGGTTGGGCTCAAGTCATCGTGCACCAGACGTTGTGCCTCATTTAAGGGAGGTACGGAATTGGAGTTCCTTGTGCATGGCCAGATTGTCTGGTGCAACTCAAGTCATCATGCAGCAGACGTTGTGCTTCATTTCAGAGAGATACAACATGGGAGATCTTTGTGTGATTATCTGGAATTGTCAGTGTGACTCAAGTCATCGAACACCTGACTGGTGCCTCATTTTGGGGAGGCACTGCATAGAAACCTTTTTTGTGTGTGATCGAAATGTCTGTAGTGAGTCAAGTGATCATGCCCCACACACTGTGCCTCATTCCAGAGAGGCATGGCATTGAGCACTTTACTTGTAGGATGGGATTCTTTTGGTGCGACTCAAGTCATGGCGTACCAGACGTTTTACCTTCTTCCCCAGAGGTATGGACCTGATAACTCTTTGTGTACAACCAGAACTGTCGAGTGGCTCCAGTCATCACACCCTAGATGTGTGCTTCCTTCCTGGTACTGGAGTGCCTGGCAGGGTTGGGCAGCAGTTTGACTAGCGTGTATCCTCAGTGACCCTCACCCCGTTCTTTCAGACCTCTGAGTGAACCTCCCAGTTGGTGCCCAAACCTCTATATGTTAACTGTTGCATGATCAGCCATTATCTCTGTCTTCTCCACACCATGTCCCCAGGATCCTGAGAAGTGTGACCTCAGACTTGAGCGGACTAGCATCCGGGGAAAGGTTGCTTACTCTCCAGCTCAAGGGGGGGTGGAGTAGCAGGAACTGGTTGGTGGGAGGAGGGTGGTTTGGGGTCCCCAGTGTCTGAGAACACAGTGACATTAACAGGCAGGATATCAGTGCACCCCATTAGGGTGCTATCAGTCAGTGCATGCGAGTGTGTGTGTACGAGCTGCCTGATATCCGTGGCACAGCATAGCGGCGCAGAGTGAATGTAAGGGAGGGAGTGCGGGTGAGTGATAGAACAACACAGTGGTGTTGTCATACATGTTATTTCTTGCCAGAGGCTTCTCACGGTTGACATTGGGTTTTACTTGTGCGGCTCAGACCGTGGAGCTAATTAAAAGCATTGCAAGTCTTAGTATGTACATATTGCTGCTACCATTGTGAACAGAGGTGCACCCTGCAACGGTGTGTTTTTTATTTGGGTTAATCTCTAGGGTGAGTCTCATGCTGACAACGTTTGGCACCGCATGAGGGTGCTGAGAGGGAAAGTATTATTTTTCTTACTGATACATACAGTTTATGGTGTTTAACATAGTTGAGCTTAGTACTGCGAGTAATAATTATAAATGTGATTTATTCCCAAATTTACATGATAGTCATGCTCTGCTAATAATGTGTGTGTTGAATACAAATCTTACTTACCTACATCTTGTGTGAAGTCTCTTTTGTGATGCTCAGCATAATTGTGTGAAGGTGATGTGCCATTGCTTTACAAATTGCCCATGTAATAAGCCTGTCTGCTCTGCGCCAAGCTACCCAAAAGTGAGTGCAAGTTATACACGGAGATTAATCACCCACCCCTGATGGGAGTGGTAGGTTCTGCCTGGCTAGGGTCTCACCACAGCCAACCCGAACGTGCCGCCTCCAGCACTGACCACCGTGAAACCCGTGCTGGCTGTATGGTTTTTTTGGTGATACTTTTTGTGCAGAACAATTTGTCAAAAGAATGGAGGCTGTAGGAAAAATCTCATGTCCTATGTTAGTTGAATGCATATAAGGAGGCCATTGATTAGGATGTTCTAGGTAAAATTTGTATAGATTGTGTTTTTATTGTGAATATATTTGTGATATTGAATACATTAGTAACAAAAAAAACTTTTAAATGTGAGTAATTGCATCATTTGATTTTGAATATTATGAATATGACGTAAGGTTGCTGTATAATTCTTTTGGTTCCCCAGCAAATTATATATTTACTGGAAACCTACGGCAATTCCATATTTTCTGGCACTCCTATTCTTATGCTGCATCGTCCTCAGGTCACCCAAAATTCCATGGTGCGTCTCTTCTAAAATCTTACTTCCCACTCCCATATTTCCCAACATCTAAATATTCTGAATTGGCTCTGAATGTATAAGCGCAGTATTTCACACCTGTTTTAGCCCAAAAGGCTCTGTTCAACACTTGACCTGGCTATCTCAGTCTTATACTGAAGTTCTACCAGCCAGGCTATCAGATGCCCTATACTGATCTACTGCTAGCCTCGGTTCCCCCATGTACTGTGAAAGGTACACAGTGATACCTTTCTATTTCTTAGCTACCAAAAAGTGGAATCAACTTCCACCTTACTTGTGCCGAGTCAGTGACCACCCGCCACTTCAAAAAAGTTTCCAGCACTGGATCATTCTGTAGTCCTCCTTTTTCGGAGTTCTAGCGCCAGGACGCCCCGGAACGGCACCAGGCACAATCTACCAATATAAGGAATAATACATTAATTCCAAGAATCTAGAATTATCACTTCATTGCTTGGTAGTAAGAAGAGGCTCAGTGAGTGGGTTCGTGGGGGGAACTTTAAGAGATAGCGTTCAAATTTTGTTAAACGCACATGTTGCTACTTTAAATGGAGCATGCATGTTTTTCCATTGAAAAAAAGGGATACGCCCTGAACCCTACAAGGTTTTACAATACTGCACATGTTGCGAAGAAAAAACCACTGCACTTCCACGTTCTGAGAATCAATGGTTCCCGCACCTTCTTACGTTAAAGGTCCTTGAGCATCAAGTGACAGCAAATAGAGTCGCCAACAACTAAAGGGAAGATGGTGGGTAAAAGGCTGAGAATCCACTGCAGAACACTTGCCCTCAGTGTTTAATTTGGACCGGCACCCATTTTTGGGGGATAGCACTTATTTTTTCACATTATTTTATGCTCAGAAAAAACCCACAAAGTGGAAAGATGGAGGAAGAGAAAATTGAGCATTGTCACACCTGGAGAAAGCAGGAACCTGCCAAAGTGAGATAAAGGGGCGGCGAGTGTCTGGTACTGGATTGAAGAAGGATGAGGTGGATTGAAGACCATACAGACATTTAGTAGCACCAGCTGCTAGCTTCTGAGCAGCGCTTTGGGCACCAGCACTTATTCTTTCACAAATGAAGTGCTGCTTTCCCCAGGAGTAATACTTTAGATTATTTATAATAATACATTGAAATATGTAATATTGTGTGGAATGTGGAAGAGAGACTTTGGAGTGGATTTTCATGCAATCTCGATACCGGTATCCTGAGGAAAATGTGATTTGCTTCTATGGAAGTCTAACACCCCTTAAAAGTGTTATTTCCTTGTATCCCTGTCTGCACAAACCCTCAACTCATTCTGCCGATTCCTAGACTTTTCCAGATTTGTCAGTTCGTTTGGCTCAGTACTCTAAAAGGTAAAAAAGAAGTGCACGTACTCAATAAATTGAGGTGTGACTAGAGTAGGGGTTATATGCGTGTTCTAGAGACATGTATGTTGATTTTTTTTCCACTGTGTGCACAAAGGATGCATTTAATTTTCTCTTTTAAATGTCATATGTGCCGATAGCTTCAGCACATATGCGAAACAGGCGACATACATTTTTCACATTATATCAAATAGCGGATACAGTGGACAATTTAAGAAAGAAATAAAACACATGAGATGACATGCTCCTCTGTTATGTCACAAACTTGCAAATTCCTACAGGCTTCCTCTGTGTAATATCTATGGAACATTCCTTTATTTAGGGGTGGGCTGTGGCCATTCTCTTTTAGTAGCGCTTGCAATTTTCTTTAACAGGGTAACTCTATCAACTAAGATAAATGTTATGTTATGTTAATTGTTTTTCTAAAGCACTTGATTACCCAAAGTTGTCTTTGCACTGGCTATAACAACATGCCATGAGGAGAAAGGACCCAATGGATTACAATTTGATGGATAGCAAGGTGCTCAAAGTCTTCCTGAAGGCTAATAGATTTGGTTCCTCCTCCATTTGCAGCTGGAGCGTGTTCCAAGCTTTTGTGACTCCCAATACAAAGGTCTTGCCTCCCTAGGCTGCTCTCTTAAACCTAGGGAGCACTGCAAATTAGGCTGTGGCCGAGTGTAAGGCCCTACCTGGGGTGTACCAATTAAAACTATTTTGTAGGAAAGCTGGGCCAAAGCCATGAAGTGCTTTGTAAGTGATGCAGAGGGCTTTAAAGGTGATTCTTTGTCTTACAGGAAGCCAGTGTAATTTGTTTTATGGACCTGGCCACCAATTGGTATTTAGGAAGCTTAAAAAGGAGACTTGCTGCTGCACTTTGCAAAGTTTGCAGTTTGTTCATTAAGTGTTGGGGGGCCGAAAGAAATAGGCCAGTATAATAGTCCAGCTTTTCTATAACCAATGATGTTACAAGTGCTTTTTGGAGGTGCACTAAAATGAAAGGTAAGATCTTTCTTAATCTTCTCCAGGGTAAAGAAGGCTTAGGATGTCACTGCATTGACATGATCTATATAGGTGAGTTTATCATCCAACAATACTCCAAGGTTGGGAGTCTTTATCATCCAGCAGTACGCCAAGGTTGGAACCAGCAGGTCAGGGTCCAGAAGGAGGTTTGAGCTCTGAACAGTAACACCTCAGTCTTTTCTGAAGTGAGCTTTAGGCAGTTCATGTCCATCCAGGAATTAACAGCCTGCATGCAATCACCAAATCTGTACCCTGTACCCTTGAAATCGTTACTTAGGGAGACGATGATCTGGATATCATCTGCGAACGAGGTCAGGGAAAAACCAAAGGTTTTTAATAGGTCAACTAGAGGGGTGACATAAATGTTAAAAAGGGTCAGCTGAGCGAGGAATCCTGTGGGGTAAAATTGCCCAGGCGGACAGACTGCTTGTGACCCAGGAGGAAGGATTTTAAAAGCGCCCAAGCTGAACCAGCGATCCCAATATTTGCTAGGCGGTCCAGCAGCAGCCCCTGGTTAATGCTACCAGAGGCTGTCGAGAGATCGAACAGGATTAGGGATGCTCCGTTCCCCTTGTCGACAGCTATCCTAATCTCTTCGGGTGCCTTGATCAGTGAGGTTGCCATGCTGTGGTCTCTCTGATAGCCAAATTGAGTGGAGTCTAGAATGTTGTTACAGTGAATGTATTCAACAGGCTAAGAGTTCATGATTTGTTCTGCTACGTTAGCTAGCAGGGGTAGACAAGAGATGAGGCGGTAGTTGTTTGGATCTTTGGGGTCTAGAGTATTTTTCTTTAGGAGTGGGAGTACCAAGGCTTTCTTCCATGGGGAAGAAAAAATGGCAGACTTGAACATAAGATCAAAGATGGTTGTGAGCATTAAGGTAATAGTCTCAGCCACTAATTTAGCCACTCTTGGAGGGCACGGATCCTGAGGGGAAGCTAAAGTGGTGGAACTAAATATTCTGATGACCTCCTCCCAGTAGGGAGGGATGAACTCCGTGAAAGTCTTCAGCTCGAGATTTAATGGCTAGGAGGATGAGGCCCGAGGAGAGAAGAACTTGGTGTACACTGCTTTCACTTTTTGTAGAAAGAAGTTGGCCAGTGTGTTGTAAAATGATTTACTGGTGTTGATGGGAAGTTTGGTAATTCTAGTCATCTTGGTGACTGTGTTAAACAATTCTTTAGATTAATTTTTAGCTTCTTCTATCTTTTAAGTGAAATAGGAGGCCTTTTTTCAGCAATAAGAAATTTGTATTCGGATAAGCAGAGCTTGCATTTTGGTTTTCTATGACATTGTCAGCAGCTCTCCCTTTCTTCTCCTGAAGCTGTGTTTAAGGGCCCTGAGCTCCACAGTGAACCATGGGGCCGAAATGTTAGAACATTTCACTGTCATAATTTTTGCCGGTGCCAGTGCATTAGCGGCAGTATCTAGCCACTGAGTATTTTGGGAGACAGCTGTGTCTACATTGTTTGAGAGTGCAGTAGCAAGTTGGTTAAAAGTTTGGAGAAGGAATCTGGTTGAATGTCGTGCCAAGCCCTGTCTGAGAAACTGGCTGGATGGGATTTGGTGAAGGGGCCGGCTGATTAAAGCAAATATCAAAGAGGATGGCACTGTGGTCAGACCGGGACTAAAGGAGGAGTTCTGATAGAGACTAGTGCAGCGTTGTTGGTGAAGATTCCATCAATGTCTAATGTATAGAAGCTGCTACCAGTTGGGAGAAGCCAAGTCCTGACAATGTCTGTAAAAGAGAGGTTGTGTCTGTGTCCCAATGGGATTCTAAATGAAATTTGAAGTCACCAAGGATCGAACAGTCGGTGGATAAAATGTGTTCCTCTAATAGACTACTAATTTGCTGGGGAAAGGTTTGTCTTGGCCCAGGTGGTCCATAACTGACCATGCCTTTGAAGGAATGAGTAGGTTTAGAGAGGCATATGTTGAAGGATACTGCTTTATAGTGTGGTGAGGAGGCAGGGTTGCAACAAACTATTAAGTCTCCTCTATGAACTATAGCTATTCCGCTTCCCACTTCAGGGGCCTATCTGACCTATAGATTGCAAATCCCTCAGGTAAAGCTACCAGGTGATCAGGATTGTAGGCAGGATACGCCCAGGTTTCAGTTATAAAAGCAAGGAAAGGTTTGTTGGTTTCCATAAATAGAAAGAATTCTGCGCTGTGTTTTTACCAATGATCTAGCATTGATTAGAACACAGAGCATTCTTCTTCTATGTGTTTTAGCTTCAGTTAGGAAGCTGCTGGATTTAGGAAATGGAGTAGAATCTGCTCCGGACATGAAAGGGGCTCAGCCGGAGCTACAAAGGCTCCACATCTCTTGCAGATTTGAGTAGAGTTGGTAGAGATGGACTCAACTGGATCAAGATATAGTACAATAGCAATATGAAGTCATATCTTGGAGAAGTACCAAAATATGTACTATGAGAATATGATATATACCAGCAAAATGAAAGTGGTGCCTAGGGGTTGGTGGAAGTTTGTGGCACCCTTATGGTGCGTTTCCCCACAGGAAGTCTATCAAAGATCTGCTAGAGATTGAGGAAAAAAGTTCGGTCTTTGGTGTTATCAAATAAGGATAACAAATATTTGTACAGAAATGGTGCTCCCTGCCCCTCAACCATGAAAGTAATGATTTTCTTGGCTTATTTGCTTCATGAGCTTGCACAAAGTTTGAATTAACAATAATGGGATTTCAGTTTTCGTTCATAGCAAAAAAGACTGGCCACAATCATGACGGTCAATCTTGCCTGACTAACACAAAGCAGGGTGTGTGCTGCTTACAGTCCAAACTTTCAATATGAATGGCTTGTGTAGGCTTCATTGGGATTGAGTTTCTGCTTCCTTTTCATTCTTGAGCAAAAATCCAATATGTGGGCTGGATGTGCGAAGAACAGAGATGACAATGTTGGAGGATTTCACCTAGAGGATAATTCGAGGGAAGCAGAAACATTAACCTGTCCATCACATGCTGCTTCTGTCTTTGTGCTATTGGTCCTCTCAACGTATCACAGATTTTTCATGGGTGTGACGCTCATCCGGGATTCTACATCAGTATGCTAAGCAAGTCACCGGAAGTACTAAATAAAGATATCCCAAGACCCTATGCATTTGCTGGAGGGGACCCCCTTTTTCAGCAGGACAGTTTCAATTAACTGACATTTGGAATGTGTCAATCTTATTCTTATTCGACGAATGACCCGTTTGCTGATGTGACACTGGAATAATAATAAAGCCCATTGCATTTAGATGCGGATTTTATTGGTCCATCACTGTTATACAATCCACAGTACCAACATGCCAGGTTTCAATCCATGTATAAAAATAACCAGAGCTGGCCCAACACTAATCAGCGCTGTTTGACAATGACCCACCATCTGTGTGTAATCTTGGGCTAGTGTTGTGTGATTCTAGGCACCTGCTAAATAATAATTGTCTAGCAATATGTGGCTTTGACTTGGCTCTGTGTGGCAGTATTTCAAAACTGCATGATCTTCGCTTGAAACATGTGATCTAGCCCCACATCCATGTGAGTTTGAGCTAGTATTGTGTGAGCTTGGACTAGTATCCTGGGAAAGAGGGTGGCGGGGAATTAGCTTTGTCATCTCATGTCTAATCTTGGGCAGACATTGACACAATGTTTTAAAAATTCTATTCTTCACACCCCATTTGGAATATGAAGATTAATAACTAATAAAGCTAAAACAAAAGGAGATGTATCAATGTCTAGCCAAAATACTTAAGTCAAACCCGCCTCATCCCTGTGAGCACCAATCTGAAACTACACAAATCTGCTATTATTACAGGAGCAGGATTTTGATATGCATACTAAAGTAGGTATTAAAGTTTTTACAAAAATGACTGCCGAATAAAATATGCTGCATAGATGGCAAGTTTTCAGATTGCTAATCTGTGACACTTCCATGGTTTTAGCGTTCTTATGAGTGACATTCTACTGCCAAATGTGTGACACTTAAAGTGACAATTTCTCACTAGGAAAACCAAGTATTGACATCACTGTAAAATGACTAATAGCAATTATGACCCTCTTTTGAGCAATGTAATGCTCTAAACAGGTCTTGACACTGTTGCATAATTAATTAAATGTAAGGACACGGACAGAGAAAAAGGTGCCTGTTAAGAGACCTGAGTTTCAAGCACAATGCAAAAACAAAACCTTTTCCTTTCAAAGCAGGTTGGTGAAATTAAATGAATATGAATGTTAAAAGACCATATTTAATCATTTAGGGGCAGATTTATTAAAAAGTCATGCAGCATACCAAGTCACCTTGCTGTGGTGCATGATAGGGAAAGGGCAGGATTGCTCATCACTTAACATTGTACAGTGCTTTCCTGGTTTTATCCTGTGCCATCTCACATTGTGCTGCTAGCACCAACACAGGCACTCTTGCACCATGGAACTAGGGTGCCTGCGTTGCAGGCAAGATATTTGTGCAGGAAGGTGCACCTGCACAAAAACAGTCCCCTGGGGCATTCTCCTCTTTCTATGTGTTCTGCAGAATTCAGAATGAGAGAGGAAAAGTGAGAAGAAATAAACATATTTCTCCTCGTTATGACTCACCTGGAGAGGATTAGCAATTTTGGTGTATTTCCAGGTCAACCACATATGGTAAATCTGGGAATGCATCAAAATCCACAGGTGTTGCATGAGAACACCCATGCTCCACCCATGGAACACCTCCCTGGGGCTGAGTAATGCAACTCAACGATTTACACTGCGTTATGTTACTCTAGATTTTTTTTCTATAAACTTATTTTTTTTAACAATGCAATCCGTTGCTGGTCTAGAATAAAAAGCATATACATAGGAGTGGTGTGTCCCTTAGGGTGCTGGGGAATTGCCCCGTTCATATTGTGCTCCCCCACCCCCCCAATTAAATGTTAGTACTAGGAAACTTCTACAGATCTTAAAGTCCTTCAGCCGTGATTAGTTGCAGCATGTATTGAGACTGAGGGGGGTCCTAGAGAAGCCAGTGCAGCATGAGGTTAAGGGGCTTAACAATGACAGACACCTTTAGCATGTGTTCCTCACATCAGCAGCCAGCCTGGGCCCTAGAGCGCGTCAGGTTGGATGGCTGCCTTTCTCCGGGCCGCCAAACATGCGCAGTAGAGGCCTCTCTGAGAGTCTCACACCTACGCATTATGGAGCCAGGGGTGACTCAAAGCCGCGGCCCCCTGTCTCAGTAATGATCGGTGAGGCTGCCTACCCCAACCAATCAAGACACTGCTGTAACAGTAGGAGCAGTGTCTGGATTGGCTTAGAGACTTGTGGTCACTAGGGGCCTTCGTGCAGTGTGCACATGTGAGGCAGCATAGGGTAGTAGGAGACTGTCACTCCCAGTCTTTGGTTGCTGTGGGACTACGGCACTCATTTGGAAAGATCTGAGCTTCCACAGGTGAGTTTGATACTTAGAGGGTCATTCTGACCCTGGCGGGCGGCGGGAGCTGCCCGCCTGGCGGGAACCGCCAAATGGCCACTCCGCGGTCAGAAGACCGCGGATGCCATTCTGGCTTTCCCGCTGGGCCGGCGGGCGACCGCCAAAAGAGCGCCCGCCGGCCCAGCTGGAAAGGCCCTGCAACAAGGACGCCGGCTCCGAATGGAGCCGGCGGAGTTGCAGGAACTGCACCCGTCGCGATTTTCACTGTCTGCTAAGCAGACAGTGAAAATCTTTATGGGGCCCCCAGGGGCCCCACGACACCCGTTCCCGCCATCCTGTTCCTGGCGGTAAAAACCGCCAGAAACAGGATGGCGGGAAGGGGGTCGGAATCTCCATGGCAGCGCTGCTTGCAGCGCCGCCATGGAGATTCAGCCCATGCAGGGGAAATCCGGCGGGAAACCGCCGGATCCCCTTTTCTGACGGCAGCTTTACCGCCGCGGTCAGAATGGGCTGGGAAGCACCGCCAGCCTGTTGGCGGTGCTTCCGTGGTCCCCGCCAGGGTCGGAATAACCCCCTTAGTGACCTTGGAAAATATACAGTATATTTAATATATGTCACAAGACAGAGTTTGAATCCTTCTTGCCTACTGGAATTTGTGTCTGGCCTGTGGCGCTTTTAAATTAATTTTGACGATCCTCGTATTCATTCCTCTTTACCAGTGGATTGATAGTATAATCTCTGCCAAAGTAAAAAATCAAAGATCATGTGTGCAATTCATGTGTTAACGTTAGCAATAACCAATACCTTGCATATTAAAAAATAATCTTCTGTGGGGTGTGGTAGATTTTGACATACCTATGAATGTCAGATGAAGCCGTAATCAGTGAGGAGAAAGTCTCGGGTGATTGCATGTGATATAACATAATTCACAGGTTAGTGCCACACTGGCTTCTTGGTATTATTTCTATCTTTATAACCACATAGAGTACCTGAACTGAGCAGGAAACCAGCAGTGTAGCTGTGCGAAATTTGGTGCGTGTCTACCCGGTCGCCTCTACAGATATTAAAACAAATGTCCCATACTTGAAAGCTGGATTACGGCGCCACAAAGATATACTTAAATTAAGTCCTGTTGCATCTTCAGAAGCAAAGAGTTGTATTTTGTGAGTCAGTTTTTATATTTTTCTTCACTTGCGCTTTTTCAGTCAACGCTCTTGTATGTGCCTTACTGCAGATGTCCAAGCAGAGAGCGCATTATTGGAGACAGGGCTCTGAATGAAAACTACCTTCAGGAAAGAGTCTGATCGTGCTGTTCTGAGACTCACTTGGCGGGTCCACACCTCCGTCAGCCTCCTCTGCCTATCTGATGCCTGCAAGATCAGAGGATGGCTAGAGTTGCTGCCTCTGGAACTGGGGATTGGAACCCAGTTCCAGCCTCGGCATCTGCTTAACATCCTGTGATTCTGGGAAAATCACTTCATCCCTCCGACTCAGTGCCTTAAAAAAATAAAAATAAAATGTGCCATTGTGTAATGTAACTACTGCTCATTAAAAGCGCTTCGATACCTTCAGATAGAGTTTGTGCTTTATAAAACTGTATAAATAAACGTCTCCCCTCCACAGCCGTGCTCCCTTTGACTTCTCTTTCTGACTCTTTCATATCACTGGTCTTTTTATACAGTTCAGACATACGCAGGAAGTCTACCAAGTCTACCAGTAAATGTGTAAAGCAACCGACATTTAAGTAATTATAAGCTTAGCTCTTTTCAAAGGCGTGGCATATAATATGCGGATGCCAATTTGCACCCACATATTTTGCGCATCAAGTACATTTTAAGGAGCGTATTTGCAAACTACAACATTTTATGTGCATGTAGTGGGGCATACAATTTGTTTCCCTTCTCCTTGGTTTCCGAACGCCCCCTGAATGTTTTTTTAGAACCTACGGCTATTGGCTGTTTTCCTCTTCAACGTCGGACCACTTCTCTTCCACCCAGAAATATTTACTTTTACTTTTCGGGCAGTCACTGGGTGTTTAGTTCAGCATGGATGTTGTGGAAAGCAAAAAAGACACGTTCCTTTATTTTGCTAATTAGAGCTGATTTGTGCTCTGGAGTCTCCTTTGCTCTGTGTGAGAGGCGGAGTTCTGTGGGGGGGATCCAGCCTCTCTTAATTGCTCCCCCATCCAGCGCTGGCGTTACCCAATCAGTACAGTCAATTCCTTATCAATTGTTCATGCTAATGTGTGTGTAGCTGAAATACGAGTTTAATCAAACAATTATCATTGCAGGACATGCCTAGCCTATATTTAGGTGCCTCCTATAAGTGCTCCCCACAGTGTCTTCAGCCCTCGTGTGTAAAGGGTCTGACATATTTTAGGCTTTTGTTTTTTATTAGCATGCTGCACAACAAAGAGGGCAAAGCTGATAGTTACAAGGTCAAGTGACATAAATCACACCTAACCAACTGCAGCAGGAGGTTACGTCCACCCTTTCTTCCAGACTGTCTTGTATTTATGGGGACATCCCCTGGCCATATATATTGTCTCTTCCATCTTGGCTAGGGTGACCAGATGTCTCGGATTTCCCCGGACAGTCCCGGTTTTTAGAGGACCGTCCCAGTGTCCCGACGCTTCTCTTAATTTTAAATAAATGTCCCAGTTTTTGGGGCAAAAGTCAGATCATCTAGGGAGGGATAAGTTAAAAAGACAAAGTATGAAATAATTAAAGTAATTTATATGTTACTGTTAGGCAACACAGGCCCTCATTCTGACCTTGGCGGGCGGCGGAGGCCGCCCGCCAAAGTCCCGCCGTCAGGTTACCGTTCCGCGGTCGAAAGACCGCGGCGGTAATTCTGACTTTCCCGCTGGGCTGGCGGGCGGTCGCCTTCAGACCGCCCGCCAGCCCAGCGGGAAAGAGGCTTCCACGATGAAGCCGGCTCGGAATCGAGCCGGCGGAGTGGAAGCTGTGCGACGGGTGCAGTTGCACCCGTCGCGTATTTCACTGTCTGCGCAGCAAACAGTGAAATACATGTAGGGGCCCTCTTACGGGGGCCCCTGCAATGCCCATGCCCATGCCCCGCGACCCCCCCTACCGCCATCCGGATCTCGGCGGTCCGACCGCCGGGATCTGGATGGCGGTAGGGGGGGTCGGAATCCCCGCGGCGGTGCAGCAAGCTGCGCCGCCGCGGAGGATTCAATGGGGCGGCGGTACACTGGCGGGACCCCGCCAGTGGTGCCGGTCCGACCGCGGCTTTACCGCCGCGGTCGGAATCCCCATTGGAGCACCGCCGGCCTGTCGGCGGTGCTCCCGCGGTCCTCCGCCCTGGCGGTCAAAGACCGCCAGGGTCAGAATGACCACCACAGTCTTCTTTCGCCTCCCAGCAGAGAGAGGGAGTGGAGAGCAGAGAGATGCTGGTGGGGGGCAGGTTGGGGGTGCTTGGTGGGAGGTCAAGCCATAGCTAATTTTATGTATGTACATTCACAAAGCTATGCAAAAAAATGGGACAGACCAGATATAAAAGTGAGTAAAGTCTTTAGTCGTTCTTTAATGTCTGACCTGTCCCGGTTTTTGCTCCTCAAAACTGGTCACCCTAATCTTGGCACACCAGTCCATGCCTGTTGGACCTGGCCATTTTTTGCGGGTTCATCCCCAGACTGTTTGCCTCCTTCCGCCTATTTTTTCTGACCTCTTGCTGTTGGCTCTAGGACTCTGAGAACTTTATCACTGCTCATCAGTGCTGAAGTGCAGGTGCTCTCTCTTCTAAAGTTGGTATGATTGGCTTATACCTAATTGACACATTTAATTTACCTGAAAGTCCCTTGTACAGTGGTATCTCTATGCCCAGGGCCATAAATTAAATGCTACTAGTGGGCCTGCAGCGCTGCTTGCACCACCCACTGAAGTAGCCTTTCTAACCTGTCTCAGGCCTGCTAGCACAGAGCCTGTGTGTACAGATTACTGCCACAGGGACCTGGCATCTGAATTTATTTGCCAGGCCCAGAACTCCCCCTTTACTACATGTAAGTCACCCCTAAGGTAGGCCCTAGCTAGCCCTATGGCCAGGGTGCTATGTAGGTAGAAGGCAAGACATGTGCCTGGTTGCGTGGCCTGTCCTGGTAGTGACAGTCTGTTTGGTTTCTCACTGCTCTGAGTGCTGTCTTCTCATAGGATTGCATTGGAAATGCCCTGTCTTATGTCTAGGGGGTATTGTCTGATTTATGAGGGGTAGCATAGGCATGTTTGGTATGGTTGTAATGGTAGTGAGAAATGCTGCTTACTGGTGTAAGTGGATTTTTTATTACTATTACAGAAATGCCACTTCTAGAAAGTGAGCATTTTTCTGTGCTTATGACTCTGGTGTTTTGCAGCTTGACTCCCATCCACATCTGGGCAGAGTGACAGTTGGGCTTTGTGCATACTTTTCGGACAGCCTGTACACAGGGAGGGTGGAGGTGTCACAGAGGTGCATCTGCATTATGAATGGTTTTCCTGGGTTGAGAGAAGGGGAGGCGGGGCACGCTTGCATCTGTAAAGGCTGCGCCCTGGCCTCACACAAAGGGATTGTTTACCCCCAACTGATGTTTGGAACCTGTGCTGGATGAAAGAGGGAGCACTCCCAGAACCACTTGTAGCTGGTTGGAACCTCCTCTCCCCCTCTTTTCTAAACCTCTGCAAAACTGAGTATAAGTACAGGGGATTTTTCCCCACAATTTGGAGACACTCTGGACATTAACATGCTTATAATTGGACACAGAATGCTCCTGGAAGGACTCACCAGGAACCGCCTTGGGCTGCTGCTGCTGTGCTGACCTGTGGCCTGCTGGAACACTTGGAGGAACTGCCACTGTGTGCATCCCCTTTGTGCTGGCCTGTTGCTGGGCCCTGCCACCCTGTGCTTCATCTTTTGTGTCTCCCAGGGGCTGGGTGCTGTGGCCCCTGAACCCTGCAACTGCCTGCTGCAGCACTTGAGAAGTGTTGCTCTTGCTCCCCTTTCTGTGGGGCCTACTGCCTGGTGAGCGCCTTTTCTTTTAATTAATTAGCGCCTCGAGAAGAGCTCTTATTTTGTGGCCCCATGGGCTTTGTAAGCACTTACAGACATTTTCGCTAACAAAATCACTGCTGCAACCGGGATGTCGTGAAATTCACGATCGCATTGGAAGCGCGCTTTTGGAAGTGACCCGGGGCATGAAGAAAAGGAACCGGGAGCACCGAAGAGCGCCCTGGGGCACCAAAAGGCATCAACTTTGGCCTGTTCATCCCTGTGGCCCTGGCGGGCTGCTCTGTGAAACTCGTGCACCACGCGGGGTGCGGGTGTCCCACCTAGGGGTGTGTGGCTGCCTCCAAGGGCCAAGACCGCGTTGGAGGTTCTTGGCCTCGCCGGCCCTCCGTGCCACTGAAGGTCCACGGCTGGGAGGGAAGCCTTATTGGAGGTTCCCCGTGCCGCTGGACTCTTTCCCCAGTGTACCATGGGGGGCCCTGTTGTTGCTGGGCCCCCACTGAATAATGGGGACTCGTGGGTGGAGTGGAAGACACATCGGAGGACCCCCGCACCGCTGGGCCCTTTGTTGTGGTTGTTTCATTTGCTTCCCCCCCTCCGGGAGGGCCGTTTGTGGCCCTGGTGGGGCGCAAAGTCAGTAGGCACCCGGTTTTGAGTGCGGGCCCCAGGAGGAGCCCCTGTGTAGAAGCAGACAGGGTGTGTGCCACCTCCCATCCATAGAACAGCCCCCATTTGAGTGCAGAGGAGCGCATGGGGGCCCCCATTTTTCTTCATGTCACTGGAGGTGCCTTCATCATAAAAACAGGTACTTTTGAATGGACATATACTTTTCTAATGTTCCTTTTACTGGCATACTGGGAATGGTGTGCTAACCTGTTTCTTTTATGATCTGCCATATATTTGCTAATATTGCTTTTATGGGCATTCTATGCTAATATGTTTTCATGACTTGCCATATGTTTTCTAATGTTCCTGGGATGGGCATTTATGATACTTTCATGACAAATGTATTTCTATAGTAATGTTTTCCTGGCAACTGCTTATGTTGCAGAATAATGAGTAACCTGTGTGTTAGATGTGACTACTGCTGGTTTCTGCAGAGTAATAGTACTGTGTAACGTTCTGACAACTGCTTGGGTAGCAGGGTATTGCTGACATGTTGTGTTTGGTCTAGTGATGTTGTGTACAATACAGTTTATTTTTATATAACTTGGTGTTGTGTTTCCTTTGTGGTGGGGATAGTGCATCACATGTGTTGTTTGTGTTGTGCAAAAGCTCTACACATTGCTTCTGGGATAGGCCTGACTGCTTTCCCAAGATACCGAGGGGTTGAGCAGGGGTTATCTTGGGTGTGTAACTCCCTCGCCTTTACTAGAGTGGGTAGGTTCTGCCTGACATAGGTGCATACCCTAGCCAACCAGAAACCACATTTCTAACAATGCCATTAATCCATACCACTATAGATGGGGCTACAGAGGATTTTCACTGCTTGGCTATATCCCTTTTAGCTACCAATATGCCATTTTACAATGGATTTATCAAGCCACTCAGGGCCACTCAAAGTGGCCTTGCATGGCTTGATAAATCAAACCTAAGGGTTGCATGGCGCAAAAGCAATGCAACCCTTTGTTACATCTGCCCCCAAGTTACCAGTCTTTCTCAAACAATGCAAAAGCCTTACCGTCACTGTAGGAAAATGGCTCCTTGTTGCAGTAACCCCTTCACGTTTTGCCTGATATTGATGCTGACTTGACTGAGAAGTGTGATGGGACCCTGCTAACCAGGCCCCAGCACCAGTGTTCTTTCACTAAAAATGTACCATTGTTTCCACAATTGGCACACCCCTGGCACACAGAAAAGTCCCTTGTAAAAGATACCAGTGGTACCAAGAGCCCTGTGACCAGGGAAGGTCTCTAAGGGCTTCAGCATGTATTATGCCACCCTAAGGGACCCCTCACCTAACACATGCACACTGCCATTGCAGATTGTGTGTGTTGATGGGGAGAAAAAGGCAAAGTCGACATGGCACCCCCCTCAGGATGCCATGCACACAAAATACTGCCTGTGGCATAGGTAAGCCACCCCTCTAGCACGCATTAAAGCCCTAAGGCAGGGTGCATGATACCACAGGTGAGGGAATAGCTGCATGAGCAATATGCCCCTGAAGTGTCTTAGTCCATTCTTAGCTGTAGTGAGTACAGTGTGGTCATATTAAGTATATGGTCTGGGAGTTTGTCAAAACGAACTCCACCGTTCCATAATGGCTACACTGAACACTGGGAAGTTTGGTATCAAACTTCTCAGAATATTAAACCCACACTGATGCCAGAACTGTATTTATTAAAAATGCACGCAGAGGGCATCTTAGAGATGCCCCCTGTATTTTACCCAATCCATCAGTGCAGGACTGACTGGTCTGTGCCAGCCTGCCACTGAGAGGCGAGTTTCTGACCCCCTACGGTGAGAGCCTTTATGCTCTCTGGGGCCAGAAACAAAGCCTGCACTTGGTGAAGGTGCTTCACACTGCAGGAACTGTAATACCTAGCAGTGAGCCTCAAAGGCTCAGGCTTCGTGTTACAATGCCCCAGGGCACTATAGCTAGTGGAGATGCCATACCCCGTACACAGTCCCACTTTTAGCAGCAAGTCCAGAGGGGATAATGGGAAAAACAAGGAGAAGTCACCCCCCTCAGCCAGGTCCACCCCTAAGGTGACCAGAGCTGAAGTGACCCCCTCCTGGAAAATCCTCCATCTTGCTTTGGAGGATTTAGCCCAGTAGGAATAGGGATGCGTCGCCCTCCCCAAAGGGAGGAGGCACAAGGAGGGTGTAGCCACCCTCAGGAACAGTAGCCACTGGCTACTGCCCTCCAACCCTAACACACCCCTAAATTTAGTATTTAGGGGCAACCCTGAACCCAGGAAATCAGATTCCTGGCGACTAACAAGAACAAGGACTGCTGACCTGAACACCCCACAGAGAAGAAGGAGACGACAACTGCTTTGGCCCCAGCCCTACTGGCCTGTCTCCAGATTCAAAGAACTTGCAACAGCCACGCATCCTGCCGACCCAGCGACCTCTGCCGACTCAGAGGTCTGCCCTGCAATTCCAAAGGACCAAGAAACTCCTTGGACAGTGGCTCTGTCCAAAACAACAAGAAGAAACCATCTTTAAAAGGACTCTCACATTACTCCTGAAGTGTGAGTCCCCACCACTTTGCACCCGACGCCCCTGTCCTGTGTCCAGCTAAACCAACGCCGCAGAGAGGACCCCCAGGCAACTCCAACAACGTGTCCACCCTGAGCCGACCTCCCTGCACCCCCATGACGACGCCTGCAGAGGGAATCCAGAGGACCCCCCTGACCACAACTGCCCGGTAACAAAGAAACCAGCCGCCTTGAGAAACACTGCACCCGCAGCCCCCCAGGCCTGTGAGGAACCAACTACTGGTGCAGTAGTGACCAGCAGACGGCCCTCACCTTTGTCCAGTTGGTGGCTGGCCTGAGAAGGCCCTCCTGTGCCCTGCCTGCATTGTCAGAGTGACCCCCGGGTCCCTCCATTGATCCCAACACAAAACCTGATGCCTTGTTTGCACACTGCACCCGGCTGCCCCTGTGCCGCTGAGGGTGTATTTTGTGTGCCTGTTTGGGACACCTCAGTGCTCTACAAACCCCACCCCCGGTCTGCTCCCCGAGGACGCAGGTACTGACCTGCTAGAAGACTGGAACCGGAGCACCCCCTGTCTCCGTAGGCACCTATGTTATTTGGGCCCCTCTTTGACCTCTGCATCTGACCGGCCCTGTGTTGCTGGTGCTGGGTGTTTGTGGTTAACTTGAACCCACAATGGTGGGCTGCCTATGCCCTCGAAACTGAACTTGTAAGTGCTTTACTTACCACAAAAACTAACATGTACTTACCTCCCCCAGGAACTGTTGAATTTTGCAGTGTCCACTTTTAAAATAACTTACTGCCATTTTATGCTAAACTGTGTACATTACTGTTTTGATTCAGAGCTCTATATTTACCTATGCCAAGTACCTTACAATTTATGTACTTACCTGCAATCTAAATCTTTTGGTTCTAAAATAAATTAAGAAAATAATATTTTTCTATATAAAATCCTATTGGCCTGGAGTTAAGTCTTTGAGTGTGTGTTCCCATTTATTCCCTGTGTGTGTACAACAAATGATTAACACTACCCTCTGATAAGCCTAACTGCTCGACCACACTACTTCAAATAGAACATTAGTATTATCTATTATTGCCTCTGTCAAGCCTCTTGGGGAAACCCTGGACTCTATCCCTCACTTTGAGATAGTATATACAGAGCCAGCTTCCTTCAGTCACTCTTACAGTCGGTAAATTATTTTACTGGAAAATAAAATGCTGCAGTAGGGTGAGCAAAAGAAATCACCTACCCAATGATGGACTGATCTGTGCTAACTTAAGTAAGAGATTTCTCCAAACCTGATGCAGACTCTACATGCTGCTAACTTTAATTTTGCTGTTTTTTGGAAAACATGTGATGATAGTATTGTGTTCTTGTGCCAGGGACTCAGGACTGGCATCATCCCATTTTAGGGTGCACTGCTGCAGCAGCCCTCACTGCTCTTGGCTCTGTATTTCACCTGCTGCAGTTCCTGAGTAGCACTCACTGCATGTTTTCAGAGGCAAGTCCGCTTAGTGGGGCAGCTTGGTCAGTAGGACTGGATGGGTGGGAGCTCCAAATTTCCCAACAATCAGGCTGACACATAGGGGGTTATTCTAACTTTGGAGGAGTGTTAAACAGTCCCAAAAGTGACGGTAAAGTGACGGATATACCACCAGCCGTATTACGAGTTCCATAGGATATAATGGACTCGTAATACGGCTGGTGGTAAATCCGTCACCTTTCCGTCACTTTTGGGACGGATTAACACCTCCTCCAAAGTTAGAATAACCCCCATAATGTTAAAAATGCATTATACGACAAGCAGGGTGCATGAACAGGGCTTAAGGGGCAGTGTAAAGGTAGAGGAATGTGGATTGGTAGGGGTACTAAGTGAGAGAAAACACACTATTTTGTGAAGTAACTGAAATTGTTGAAGTCTTTCCAAACAGTAAGATGGAAAGAGTGTGCTTGCGTTTTCGGCTGTGTAGGTAAGCAGTCCTGGTGAAATCCGACAGACACCTCATCATACCCAACTGAAAGAACTTGTACCCAACTATTTATCACAAAATACATTTATTACGCACTTGAGTCTGCTGGTGCTTCTTAACGCCACAGTGCCTGGAACTCAGGGGTCTGGTGTAGCCAAATATGTGAGCAGATGACGAGCTCATTCTCTCCTCAATCCTGGCTAATCTTTTGGCTTGACAGGCCCTCTGAACTGCAGGCTATGAGGAAAACGACAACTTGTCATCGCGACCCTCACCATAGTAGAGAGGACTGCGAGGGGTCATGCAGGACCAGGTGCCACAGATACTGGTCTGTGGTGCTTAGTGATGGTGGGAGAGGCATGTAAAAAAACAAAGCTGCTGCCCACCTCTGTCTTTACCCATCACAAGCGGGTAGCGCCTTTGATGGAAATGTGACAGCTAAGAGGCTGCACAGGATTATTCACGAGGTGATGTAGCAGAGACTAGTTTGTTATGAGCAACTGAAAAATGTACAATGATGTTTATTACTAAATCTGCATGCACGTTCTACAAAATCCCACTCTCTAAAAAGGAAAACGAGCATTTGCAATGCAACGGGTCTCGCGTTTGGAGCTATTAGCATTGTAAATTCCTAACTGGACTTTTCTTGCCACATAAATTGAAAATGAAAAGTAAAACAGTTGACATAAGCAAGTCAATTCAAAGCGCCACAGCCGTCATGAGCATGAAGGAGAGACACAAAAGGAAAAATAAGTTCACTCCCAGGCAAAAGTATTGGCAAACGTGCAATTATCCATGTAAAAGGCTCGATGGCCAGGGCGGTAACAAAACTGCCCTCAGGAGGGACAAACGTAAAGCACTTACCAATGATAATAAAGGATTTTTGAAAGGCAAGCCCATTAATGAGTGATAGTGATAGGCGTGTGGTAGGCGTGGTTAGAAGCTCACAGATAGATTAAAACATGTCAGAGCGCTTGCACGCTCGACCTAAAAAATTAGTGTGTTTTGGTTTAGAAAGTCTATTTTTGGTGGAGAGAGGGGATACCTCTGTACTTTGCAAAACTAGTGTGACATGACGTGTCACAGTATGTTTATCAAACTAAAGCCAGACAGTCTCCAGAAAGCCACAAGATGCTTGTGCTCCTCTTCACAGGCACAGGCCCTTACTCTACTGGCTGTAATTGTGGGCCTTGAGTCTATTCTTATTGGCATAAATCTCAATTTTTACCGGCCGGCGCTGTCGAGTTGAGCTTCTGAAGTGCTTGGTGATGGTCAGTGATTATTCACTGTTGCAGCGTGTGGTGCATGCTAGTTGGTGTATAATTATGTAATGAATATAAGTAAAATCAATACTCCTACTGTGTTCTGAGAACAGAGCTGAGCAAGCAGCTAAGCAGCACAGCATGCTCACTGCTTAAATGCATTCCAGCCTGCCTCCTGCTAAAGTGCACCTTGAGGTGGTCCATGGGTCGCTATAAATGCTTGACTAATGCATTTTAGTGCGGTGATGCGGCCACTAGCACTAAAATGCCTTAGACCAGAGGTCTTCAAACTTTTTGATGCTGGGACCCCCTCTCAAAATGTTTTAAGGTGTAAGGACCCCCTCTGACAAATATTTCTAGAACCTGGTACTCCTCATTGACAATCATAAACGTTTCCAATTTCCACAGCAAATCATTTTTACTGTGAGGAAATAATATTAAACAGTGATTAGCAAACCAAAGTTCAGTAGTGTGAGGGCGCGGTAAAAAATGTGGCTGAAAACTAAGGTCCAAATATATGAGGAATTGGTGTAGGGAAGTGGTGCAAGTCTTCTTGCTGCAGTGCCCTACGGCAATATAAAAGGGCAGGAATGGACTGTATTTATGAAACACAGTGCCTTCCTGTCCTTTCCACCTGTGCTGGTGCACAAATTGCTGCCTAGCGTCAATGAAGGCAGGATTGTTTTTGTGCAGGAAGGGGCACCTTCCTGCACAAAAACAATCCAGAGAGGCATTTTCCTCTTTCTGTATGTGAGGCAGATAGCAACACACATGGAACGAGGAAAAAAACAAGGAGAAATTAAAATGTTTTCCTCATTACGCCTGCTCTGGGGAGGTGTACGATTTTGGCACTGCTCCAGTTTACGTGATTTTGTAAATCTAGGGCAGCGTCAAAATCCATGGGTGTTGCGTGGGAATACCCACCACAATGCCCATGGGATGCCTCCTTGACGCAAAGTAAGGTAACACAGTGGCTTGCGTGCTTTGCCTTACTCCATATCTATGAGGCCATGCAGGGTGGCTGTGCGTCGCCTCATAGGCATGAATGAGAGGCTTGTGCTGCCGGAGCATCAAATTAGTGATGCTCTGGCTGTGCAAGCCTCTCGTAAATAATCCCCAAAATATTCTGTAATTATTTTTTTTTAAGTCTTTCACTATCAGGTAGCTACATAAAAAATAACAGCAGCTTAAATGAAAAAAATAAATAAAAGAAAGTTGTTTCTCAGCTTAAATGAAAAAAATAATAAAAAAGAAAGTTGTTTCTCAGTGGGCAATGCATTGTAGTGCATTCTGAAACCTCTATTAGTTAGTACACTGAAGAGGTCTGTGTGTAAAGGAAAAGCAAAATAATTAAATCTTGGTTGGTGCAGTGGAGAATAGTGACTTGTGTATTTTCAGTGCAACAAGGTCACAGCCTGTGAAAGAAAGCACGTGGATATGTGGGGCATTATTTTATACTTGCATTACACACAGTGTAAGATAGGCCACTACAAAAAGGTTTAAGATAAAAGGATGCTTTTATAATGTAGATTTAAGTAATATCAGAGCATATGTAACGTCATATTTAATAGCTGTCCCTTCAACACCTCCAGGTGAAGTAAGCGCTATGTAAATAACATTACAACTAAAATCACACACTTCACAGTACAGTTGTTAACTCTGCACTACAACTCATAAAGAATACGTTTGTAATAATAACGCTTTGAGTGACTGGATCATTTAAAGCAAGCATCCTTTACAGTTGCAGAGCAACTCATACCTGCGTTTGCATTTCATTCGGGAAGCAGGCACCCTGGCATGAAAGCGTTTTTAGCTGTCTGGCTTTATTTCCCAGCACAGGAAACTCAGTAAATCAGAGTTCAGCTGAGGCATTTTAATGTTGGGAGAAGTGAGTCTGGGGGAATGCTCGACCCCCTGCCCATGTCTCCAGGGCCCCCCTGGGGGTCGCGACCCCCAGATTGAAGACCTCTGCCTTAGACTAACCCCTGATGCATGATACTTGGCAGGGCTGATGCTGGGTTTCGGATGTCTGCAATTCAAGTGTCAATACTGTATATCAAACTTTTCATTTCCTTGACAGGCAGTATTTTGAGAGCCAGAATTTTATCAGGGCCAGAATTTTATCATGGCCACTACACACACAATCAAGTACATATAGGCACACAGGCAGACACGCACATATAGTATTCAGTGGGGGCTCCTCAGATTTGTCCAAGTAGGAGACGGAGGAGCAGCGGCGTGGCATGCAGGTAAGTTTTTTTAAATTTATTTTTTAATGTTATTAATATCCCCTCCCCTGTGCGCCTCCCCGTCCCCTGTAACCACCAAAAGCCGCGACTGATAGCGCTACAGCCATACTTTTGCAATACAGCTCTTGTCCTGATTTCACTATGAGCTGGCTGCCTCACGACAGACTAGCTTATATTAGGGTCAGAGCTGCCGCCTTCGAAACTGAAGAGTCAGGATCGAGTCTCTGCGTCAGCTCAATAGCCTGTGATTCTGGGCAAGTCATTTAATCTCCCTGGGCCTAAAAATGTAATCTGGCCATGTATAATGTAACAGTGCTCACATAAACTGCTCTGATACCTTCTGGTCGAGGGTGTGCTATATACAACTGTAAAAAAGCCATACACTGTGATTGACAGGGCAGGGCCGGTTTCCCCCCTGAGCTGTCAGTCACAGCGTGATGTGAGACTTCCCTCCCCTGAAGAAGCGCTCATACAGTGCAAACGAGCCTCAGCGCAGGTCTAGGCTCTCATTGTCAGCAGCACCACTGATCCCACTCGGTGCTATCATTTGATTAATACCTGTCCTCTGCTTGTCAAAGGAGAAGTGCAGGTACACAAGAGTGAAAACTCTAGAAGTGCTGGTACTCAGAACCTGTGAGTGCCGGCCTATTTTATGTACTTCTTTGCTGCTTGTCAGCTATCGCCTGATAGAGCGGTCCGTACTAGTAATTCTACCTGTATTTGGACGCTCTTTAGGCCGATGAATCTTTTGACTTAGTGGGAACTCTTTGTACTCTTAATCGATCAATCTCATCAAAATCAATAATCAATAACGAACATAAGCAACACCTTGAACGACATAACACTTTACAATTAATCCAGAATACATTTCGGCGAACCCTGACCTTTCAGTCAGGAATAACCACACCAGTTTATTGCAAAGTTAGTGAATTTATTTCCCTATATTAACAAAGCTAGCACAATATAAATGTGTCTCAACACCAAATGATAAACATATATGAACATTAATAGCTGTCCATAACGTCGAAACAAGTGCAATCTATGAAGCATTTGAATCACAAGGCATTCGATAATGGCAATGCAAATCACTAATACGATAATCTGTAATGAACTAATTGCGTACATTTAGTCAGCATAACAAGATTTCAAATTGCATCGTGCGACATATGGAAACCTCGTCTAACCTCAAATTAGCATCGGCATGTGGGACTTCATGCAAAAAAACAATTTAGCAACATTAATTTAGGAAAACTCCTAACTAGGGCTCTTACCAAAATCAGCAGTTGGTCACCTAAAAGAAACACAATGCAATTTTACAATTTCCTTTCATATTTACCAATTACGATCAGCATACAAGGAAGTCTTCGTCTCACAGGTACCGTTCTTCGGTCATCATGGGTACCGTTTCTCGATCAGCATGGGACGGGACAAAGGGGCAGGGGTGAACGGGGCAAATGCCTCACGGCAGCAAGGTAAAACTATTACTTCATGCAAAGGGATCAAATCAAAGTTACAGTCTCTAGGGCAAGAATCATTTAAAGTCTCTTTCTCTCGATTAGAGAAAGAATCAAAGTCTCTTTCAAAATGGCGTCGCAGCAAAATGGGCCATAATAGCTACGAAGTCAAAATGGCGTAGTGTCCGGGTAATGGCCGATAATAGCTCAATGGCCGCAATGGCTACCTTCTTCTCGTGCACCTGGTTTTTATAGACAACAGTTCAAGTCCTGTAGGGTCTCCATTGGAGGGTTCATAGGTTAGCTTCAAATTGACCAATCAAAAACGACAGTTCTCAAGCTTTTACTTAAGCATACATTATCCTTGGAGATGGGTACGCAAGTTGCAACATTGTCTCCCAATTAGCTTACTTTCAGAGCCTCCATTGTCCGCACCTGCAAGTCGACCTTGAATTAAAGAGAAAATATGCCAGGCTGGCACTAACTTTAAGATAAGCATGTGAACAGTTTCTGTGGAAAAGTACAGCTTCAAGCAAGAATACACGTTTAATAGCACAGTGGAAAAATACGAGCATCTAAACCGTGAGACCAGGCAACTAGGCCAAAGCCTCCGCTAAAGTAATGCTAAGCTAAAGCATTTCAAACAAGCAAATCGTAGCACACGTTTATGATTATGTCGGATTAGTGCGATTCTAATACACCACGTTATATAAAGCACGCGTATAAATGATGGCAAACTACTCTGAGGGCACATTTTGTCCCCGTACAATCTTTATTAGTTCGGTTAATGTCACACATGATTATTTCAGCACTACGTTTAAGCGTTAATAAATCAAAACCTTCATTTTCTGCTTCATCAATCCCTCCTCTGATGACTACTTGTCATCACACCAAACCACGCCCACAAATTTTATTCCATTAAAATTCTGTCAGTTCCCTTTTCCTTTTAGTTCCCCTAGTTTGCGCTTTGTATTCTTCTGCCATTCTTTTCATAATTTTCTCTTCTTTTCTTCTTTTAATTCTTTCCATAATCAGTATTATTCTCCTTTTTATTCCCCAAATTCCAAATACACAAATTATTACTATTAATATTCCTTCTATTATTTTCAATAATATTCCATTCCAAATTCCCCCAATCCAATGTCCCACTGAAGCAAGTCCCTTTCCAACCTTCTCCCACACTCCTGGTTCTTTCAATTCCTTCAAATCTGCACTTTCCTTTGTTAGATTAGCAAGCATAGTTTTAATCTTCACACTATTATCAGGTATATAGGTACAACAGTGACGTGCACCAATCATTTTGCAAACGCCTCCATCCTTTGCTAAAAGAATGTCTAAAGCAAGCCTATTTTGAAGAGTCATAGCTCTTTCCGCTGCAAGTTCAGCATCTATCAGGATTATAGCACCTGAAAACTTTTTCAACATGTTATCCACTATAGTAGACAACTTTCTTATCTTGATGGAATTCAGCACAACTCCCAATGAAGGAATCATGGCTCCAAATATATCACCTACCACAGCAGCTGCGGTCTCTCTTTTCTGGATACGATGGGATCCAGATGTCTTTTGAATCATCGATACGTCATCCAGTTGATAAACCTTTGGGAACACTATACCCAAATAACATCTCCCCCACCATCCCTTTGGAAGACGATAATAAGCATTATGCCCACAAATGTAATATACACCTGGAATGACAGGGTCAAGTCCGTTCATCATGAATGTCCATTTGGCCTTAAAAATAAACGTATGTTTGCATTCACTCGCTCCTACAAAAATATTGTCATAATAGGATTCACCTCGATATATACAAAATTTCCCTACATGCCAAGCATCTAAAGCTATTTTCCCTTGTGTCTTTATAGCAGCAAAATCATAATTATCTACTGAAGTCCTCTTATGGAGCTCTTTTTCTAATTTCGCCTTCATCTGTGCCCTTCTATCATCTGTGCGATCTAAAAAGCTTATTTCTACAGCAGAGACTGAGCAAGTAAGGTTCTCCCTATGAGCATGAGCCGTTTCAAAAGGTTGCATTGGCTCGAAAAATTCCCTCATTATTTTAGCATCCCAATCTTTAGCAATCTGGCTAAGCTGCGCTATTATAGGAACATAAGCAAAGGTAACATCATAATTAGAGTAAAAATACTGTATGTTAGTTTGACCATAAAACCTAGACATTACTATACTACATGTAATCCCATATGTAAGAGGCATGTGGTGATAAGTCACCCCTTCCTTTACTGATGTCGGTATCTGTGTACACACATAACAATCCTTCGCATCCATAGTTTCAACATACTCTGTTAGCAAGCGGTAGAAAACGTTATATGAAAGCTCTTTCTTATCGTGCAAGAGCCTCTCATCCAATGCTAGTCTTTTCAATGGTGTTAGTTCAGTGACAGTAACAGGAGCAATAGTAGAAGCCTCGATATTCTCACTTTCACCCTTTCCATGCATTCCAATCACAATTGCCATTATTATTATCACACATGTAATTACCAAGCCTATACACACATATTTACAATATTTCTTTCTATTATTTTGCGTAGCGTACCTAGTCATGATCTGTATAGAATCAGAGAGCTAGAAGCACTTATAAATGAAACTATTTAGCAATTCAGTTACAAAGCTGAACAAGCGCAATGTTCACACCGTCTTCTTCAAAAGGCCAGTCACTTATCGGTTAGCAGCATTTGTCTCAATTCGGCAATAACTCAGTCTTTATCAGTTTAGCAAATGTCTCATCCGGTTTAACAATGTCTCAGCTGGTTGTTTCTTTCACGTTATATTGTAGCGAACAATATCATTTACTCTTTCAATCGACAGAGTCTATGAAACTTTTCTTTTCTATTGGTATCTCTTCTTCTTCTTCGTTCTCGATGCTTAGAGATACAAACTCGTCAGTCCAATCATCATTGACTGCATATGCCCATTTAGGACCGGAATATCTCCTGTTTGGTATCCTTTTTCTTTTCAATTTTGCTTCTCTTTTCGACTCTGCCTCGCTGGCACTTTCCTCTTTTGTCAAGTCCTTTTCCTCACTTGACGATTGTTCCACGACAGTCACTTCCTTTCTTTTCTCTTTCACTTTTGGCCTTCCTCCTTCGTTCAAACTTTCTTTACCCTTTTCTTTTATCGGTGAGATACTTAGTCTTCTCTTTGCACCATGTCCATTTGATGGACCTGCTGTCTTTTCTGCGGAAGCTTGAACCTTTTCGTTCTTTTCTGCCTTATCCCCTTCTTCCGGGGAATCGATCACGTTCTCTTTTTCTTTTTCTGTATCGTCTGCTTCTGGGAAAGCCCTCCTCTGATCAGGCTCTCCTGCCTCTTCACCTTTTTCGAGCCCTTCGTCACCGTTATTTTCTTCAGGTTCTTTATCACTTTCAGCTGCTTCAGGCTCCTTGTCACCTTCAGCTGCTTCAGGCTTTTTGCTACCCTCAGCTGCTTCAGGCTCTTTGTCACCTGCAGCTTCTTCGTCGCTGTCTGAACTTTCCCCTTGGTCTTCCCCAAGTGAGTTGGTGTCTTCGTCGTCGGAGAATATCTCTTTCTCCCCTACTTCTGCCTGTTCGCTTTCAGTTCGCTTTTGTTCTGTCTCAGCACTCAGCACTGCTTTATCAGGCACTGGTAGTTTCAACGCTTCAACTTCCTCATCTGTGGGACACAACACCTTCTTTGTGTGACTGGCGTGAATCCAGTTGGGAACCCCCGCACACTTCACAGCGGTAGTTGTCGTCAGGATCACTTGAAAAGGGCCTTTCCAACGGGGTTCCAGACACAACTTTCTCACGTGCTTCTTTACCACGACCCAGTCACCTGCTTTCAGTGCGTGTCCTGGACCTTGGATCGGTGGCAAGGTGGTCGCTTCCACCTGGTGAGAGAAAGAGCGAACCACGTCAGCCAGTCCTTTGCAGTAGTCTAACACCATATCATCTGTAATATTCAAAAGCATGTTTGCGGGAACTGCAGGAAGTCTCATAGCTCTGCCCATGAGAATTTCATGCGGAGACAATCCAGTCTTTCTATCAGGAGTGTTTCTCATTGACATTAGCACTAAGGGCAATGCGTCAGGCCATTTCAAATTTGTCGATGCACATATTTTTGCCATTCTTGATTTCAGCATACCATTCATCTGCTCCACCAGTCCTGAGGCTTCAGGGCGATAGCTACAGTACAGCTTTTGCTCAATGTTCAGCGCTTCGCAAAGCAACTTTATCACCTCGTTATTGAAGTGACTTCCCCTATCTGATTCTAAAGAGATCGGGAATCCGAAACGTGGTATCAACTCCCTCAACAATAGCTTGGCAACTGTAAGGCTGTCGTTTCTACGTGTGGGGTATGCCTCAATCCAGTGACTAAAAATGCACACAATCACCAGCACATATTTCAGACCCCCATGCACAGGCATCTCAATGAAGTCCATCTGCATTCGACTAAAAGGCCCGCTTGCCCTACCAATGTGACTCGCGCTCACAACTGTTCCCTTTCCTGGGTTCATCTGCTGGCAAGTGACACATCGATGGCAAACTGCTTCTGCAGCTTGACGAAATCTGGGGTTAAACCAATCAGTTTTGAACAATCTTATCATGGCATCTCTCCCTAGGTGAGCTTGCCCATGATAGAACCGCGCAAGCTGTGATAAGAGACTATTTGGCAAAACATATTTTCCCTCAGGTGAAACCCATAACTTGTCTTGTCTCTTTATGCATTGTGATTTAATCCAGGAATCTCTTTCATCCTCCCTGACATTGTTCTGCAGTGCTTTTAGTTCATCTATTGTATCTACGACCTTCAAGGCAAATGCTTCAGCTGGTTCGAGTTCTGGCTCATTTATCGTATTCCAATCATCCCTTAGTAATATACAGTTCAAAGCACAAAATCTTGCGACTTGATCCGCATATGCATTTCCTAGAGACACATAGTCCTGTCCTTTCGTGTGAGCACTACACTTTACCACTGCAACTTCAGCTGGTACTTGAATGGCGTGTAACAATTCCCTTATCCTCTCCCCGTTCTTCACTGGGGATCCTGAAGAAGTCAGGAACCCTCTCTGCGACCATAGTTGTCCAAAGTCATGTACAATCCCAAACCCGTATTGACTATCAGTGTAAATGGTGACTTTCATCAATGCAGACAGTTGACATGCTCTTGTAAGGGCTACAAGTTCTGCTACTTGTGCAGAATAGACTCCTTGAAGCCATCCCGCTTCCAAGACCCCTGTTACAGTACATACAGCATATCCTGCTTTCAAAATCCCCATCCCATCTCTTAGACATGAACCATCAACAAAAAGAATTTGGTCATTTTCATCAAGCTTGGTATCCTTGATGTCCGGTCGAGGTTTTGTGCAAAATTCAGTCACCTGAAGGCAGTCATGCTCGACGTCTTCAGCGTTCTCAATTTCAGCATTCTCTCCAGGAAGCAAGGTTGCTGGATTCAACGTAGTGCACCTTTTCAGCTGCACATTCGGTGAGCCCAGAATTATCGTTTCATACCTTGTGAGTCTTGCTCCAGTCATGTGCTGCGTTCGGGAGCGAGTCAAAAGTATCTCAACTGAGTGAGGGACCATGACTGTTACTGGGTGTCCCATCACTATTCCTTCACTCTGAGTGAGGCTGATACCAACTGCTGCTACGGCGCGCAAACACCCTGGGAGTGCTGCTGCAACCGGATCCAAAGTAGCCGAAAAATACGCTACTGGTCTGTTTACGCCACCATGGGCTTGGGTCAAGACAGACAAAGAACATGCATCACGTTCATGACAAAACAATGTGAAAGGCTTCGTGTAATCAGGCATACCTAAAGCTGGAGCCCTGCACATGCATTGTTTTAGTTCAACAAAAGCATCCATCTCATCTCGTTTCAGCTCAATTTCACCCAAGGCATCCTTCTGGGTCACTTTCAGTAAAGGCTTTGCTAGAGACGAGAAGTTGGGGATCCACTGGCGACAATAGCCCACCATTCCCAAAAACTTCCTCACCTCCTTCCTTGTCTTTGGTGGACTCATTTGGAGTATACTTGTAATTCTTTCCTTCATTATTCTCCGTGACCCTTTCTCTATTTGGTGACCCAAGTATTTCACTTTCTTCTGATAGAACTGTAATTTGGAAGGAGACACCTTATGTCCATTCCTTCCCAGATGGTTCAACAGAGCAATGGTATCGGCTGTGCAGCCACTTTCTGTCTTTGATGCAACCAGTAAGTCATCAATGTACTGTACTAGGGTTGACTCGAATGGCAATTCTAATGTTTCCAAATCTTTCTTTAAAATCTGATTGAAGATTGACGGTGATTCAGAAAACCCTTGAGGAATTCGACACCAACTGTACACTCTGTCTAGGAATTTGAAACAAAAGAGGAATTGGCTGTCCTCATGAAGAGGCACAGAAAAGAATGCCTGTGACAAATCGATGACTGAAAACCATTCAGCATCGCAAGGAACTTGAAACATTATCACAGCTGGATTCGGTACGACAGGGCAGCACTTGACTATGATGTCATTTATTTTCCTCAAATCCTGCACAAGTCGGACCTTTCCACTCGGCTTTATTAGTCCCATTATTGGTGAATTACATGGACTGCTTAACACTTCTTTCAGTACCCCCTGCTTTACAAATTCGTCAATAAGTTGAGCAACTTTCATGAGAGTATCTTGTGGCATGTGGTATTGTGGGGTCTGGGGAAAGATTGCATTGGGCTTTACAGTCACTTTCACTGGTTCCACTCCTTTCATCAATCCCACCTCTTTCCCTGTCATATCCCACACTTCCTTTCCGACTGTCTCCCGTAATTCAGCTGGGATGTCTTCTTCAGTTATCATCGGGAAAAGACAAATCAGAGGATACTCTTCATCTACAGTTTCCATCTCATCCCCCTCTACACTGCCCTCTTCTTCCCCATCACTGCTCGTCTGTATTGTTATCCCTTCGTTTGAACACATGATCGAACAACCCAATTTGCACAATAGGTCTCTTCCTAATAGTGCTATCGGGCTTGAGTCACATACCACAAACTGATGTAACCCTTGATAGTTACCGATGCTGACTGGTACCGGATCTGTTATTGGGTTCGTCAGATGTCTGTTTGCTACTCCCACCACTTGAACTGTCCTCCCTGAGAGTGGCAAATTTGGTACTTCACTGCTCTTAACTGTTGAACGTGTGGCTCCCGTGTCAACCAAGAATGAGACACGATGACCCATTACTCTTCCCTCTACGTACGGACCCCTTTGATCAACTTCCAAAGATGCCGCAAGCACACAATCTCCTTCTTCTCCTGAGCTTTCACTCTCCCATACATTGTTTATTCCACTCTCACTGTGTAATGGGAACTGTTGTACGGTGCCATTTGTACTCATTACCTGACCCGTTACCTGCGGAGGAACCATCACTTGCTGCTGACTCATTGGTGCCAATGGTATTTGCATTTGCTGATTAGGTACCATAGGTAACTGCTGTTGCATTGGCTGCATTTGCGTCATCTGCATACGAGGCATCTGCATCTGCTGCGGCTGCATAGGTTGTAATCCCTGCAATTGATTTACAGTCTGAGAATTTGGGCTTGGACCTCTCAATTTCGGTCCCCTCATTGTCTGAAATGCATTGACATCATTGTTTTGCTGACCAACACCTGCACCTGCACCTGCACCTTCCTGCACCATCATCGGACACTCGCGTTTCCAATGACCCACTATTCCGCACACGTGACACGGCATCACCTTCTTCATTGCCTGCACACCCGTCACAACAGTGTTCAAATCCGGACCATTATTCACAAAACCTCCTCGGCCTCTGCCTCTGGCCTGTGGCTGAAACGCCATGTTTCCCTGCAACTGCAGCTGCTGTTGCAGTACCTGCTGTTGGAACCCTTGCATCCCTTGCAAACCTTGCAAACCTTGCAGACCTTGCAAACCTGTTTGAGCTGCCTTAAGCTGCATCATCATCACCTTCTCTTTCAGCCTTTTCTGTTTCACTTCAATTTCGTCGCTACAGTATTTCACATAAGTCAAGACCTCGTCAATCGGTTTAGACTGCCAACAAATCAAATGCGACTTTATCATTTGGCTTATTTCTGGTCTCAGCCCTTCCACAAATCTGAACACAAAATGGAGCATGTCCTTCGCCTCTATTGTTTCCGTGCCACTGTAATTCTTGAACGCCTTCAACAACCTCTCATAGTAGCTATGAATCGATTCTTTAGTCTCTTGGGCAGTTCGATCAATCTTCTGCCAATCCACGTTCTTCGCGGGTACCTTCGTTTTCAAATGCTCAATCACCTTATAGTACAAGCTCATCACCAAAGGTGATGGTGCACCTGTCTCCCTGTCCCTCTCTGGTTCACTTGTCGGCCAACCTACAGCTCTTTTGCAATCCTCTCACAAATCTGCCGGAACCACAATCTCAAACATAGTGTTCAGGTCTTCCCAGAGACACTTTGCAAGCTTCACAAACCTATCAGTCTGCTGATACCATTCAATCGGCTTCTCTCTTAGTTTGGGAAAATCATCCGTAAAGGACTGAATGTCGCTTCTGTGCCATGGTACATGTACTAATTTTCCTCCTGCTGTCTCCCTCATTGGTAGCATTGTTACTGTATCACTACTCTGCGGTCTTTTCTCATTGTGCTCTGTAGCACTGTCCCTCCTCTTGTTCTTCCTCTTTACCCACCTGCTTTCCCATTTGTCTAAGCACCTCCACACTTGTGCACTCTGCAGCAATTCTCTAAGGTGTGTCTTCATGCCTGCTGACCTCATGTGTTCAAAATCTGTGGTCCCAAAATCTAACCTGTAGCTCCTGCTCAAGTGTTTCGTCTTGTCTATGTCAACCCCGTTTCTGTCAGCTGCTTCCTGCAAGCTCTTATGTATCTTGTTCACTTCCTTCGTAATCCTGGGACATAGATACCTCAGCTCTTCTTCCGTGTAGGACTCTAACCTGTTCACACCCATAGTCCCTTCCACCAATTCTTGTGCTTCCATGTTCAGCCTGACCCTATTCATATAGTCTTCTCCTTTCCCACTAGCTGAATTTTGTGTAGAATTCAGACTGTTGAACCACTGTGTCAGCTGTTGCGCATTCACCCCCATCAGGGTAGCGTTCACATCGACTGCCATCGATGGCTGCGGCAGCTTTTCAGTGTTCGATGTGAGAGGTATTATCAGTGGGGGGCTCGACCTCACCAGTGTTGACTGAGCACATATGGGACTAAACTCCATCAAGGACCCAGACCCAGTTGGCTGAGCCGCTATCGGAGTTATCCCTGGAGTGTTTTCTATGCACCTTCTTCCTGTCCCATTCTGCAGCATTGATCCCTGACTGTTCAGACCCGAATTAGGCTGACTATACAGAGGTACCGCTGGACCTACAGTAATGGGTAGTGATATCGCGTCTGGGTTCTGTCCATTCCCCATGTTCTGTGGCATGTTCATTCCCACACCATGGGTCATCACTGCCGGCATGCCCATCTGGCTCCCCGTCATTTGAGCATGTGCGTTTCCTCCCTGCATCTGCTTTTGAGGCATCAAAAACTGAGTTGATTCAGCTTGTGCCATTGTTGGGTTGTAACCATTCTGTACTCCCCTTACGGTTGGATCTAGAATCATTCCTGCACCGTTATCACTACTATAGTACCCTGGTATCTGCGGCTGATAATTTTCTGCTGGTTTCAACACGGGCACATCTGGATATATTCTCCTAACCTGCGGTATCTGCGGGGTGAACAGCAGACTCGGGTCCTTAGATCCCGATGACGCTCCTGAACTCTGTGTTTCATTGTTCTGTACCGGTGCTGGAGGGGCAGAACTGGTACTTGGACCTTGTCCATTCTCTGCATAAGGCGGTGGACGGTCGTTCAGCAATTGCATTATCAACTCCTCATCCTCTAACTCCTCTTCTCTTCTCAACTTTTCCTCGTCCTCTCTATCCTTGGAACACTTTCTGTCTGTCTTACAGGTGGCTTTCTTAACTGTCTCTTCTCCTTCCTTAGTAATTGCGGGGAACAATTTTATCCCCTGCAATACATCTGACCTCCACACCCTCTGTGCATTATCCCACCTAGCATCCGCTAGTGTCTTTTCTACCTTCCTCATTCTGGTCTCGAACTTCTTTTGCTGTTGCTGTCTGGCCATTAGTTCCCAAATTGCTAGAGCCTCAAACTGTGCTGGCCTTGGAGGCACCTTCATGTCGTACATCGTGAATCTCAAATTCTCTAAAATCCTTATATTGAATGTCCCATGTATCGGGAACGCTACGCTCCCATGTTTCTCTGTCCACTTGTGCCATTGCTTTAGCCAAAGACACGGAGCTACCCCCTTCTCTTCCATTACAATGTAAGCTGGTGTACCCTCGGGCGGCGTCTCTTCTCCTACGCTCGCTTTAATGTAAGACTCCTCCTTCATCGCGCTCCTGAATGCTTTAAAGAATTTCATTTTTCTCGTCTTTTATTTAACCAAGTTTATAACCAATAGGTGACTTCAATTCCACAAAACTGTAATCAATAGGTGACTTTAATTCCACAAAATTGTAATCAATAGGTGACTTTAATTCCCGGAATACTCTTCACCTGCCTTTCCCCTTCCAATCGAGTCCCACGGACTGCGTCCAATCCGTGCGCGACCCTTCTCTGCAACCAACCTATCCCAGCGCGGCTCCTAGTGACGTCACACTCACACACACTGCGGCTGACAAAGCCTCGCGGCTAGTCTTCCTTCACTCACCCCTTTTCGTAACAACTTCTGCATATATTGCGAGCTACCAAAAAATAAAACAGATCTGTCGGTTTACTACAGGAAGGGTAACACAGTCGCTTCAGGACCTTAGGGACCTTTCACTAGCCTCGGGACTTTTCACTAGCCTCTGGCCGCTATTCCGTCTTTCTCAGTCCCCACATTTGCAAGCAAATCTGACCCGCAGACCTACTCTCAACTTGTCAATGATCTGTTCTAGTGCACTTAGAATCTTGTCAAAGCCCGAAGTCGAAGTTTCTTTCACTCCCTAACACACGTACCGACTCGTTGACCACGCCCGATCAACCTACTAAACCGCCCAGACCACAACATAGATCAACATACTCCGGAGTCTCTTGACCTCGCAGGGCCCGTCTCAACAACAACAACCACGTGGACCTTTTTATGCACAAAGCGCCAGACGCATATGAAGTTCGACGACTTCCCTACTCTCACACTCGGAGCCGCACCTCCGCTAACTCTATGAAGTTCGACGACTTCTCTACTTCTACACTCGGAGTCGCACCTCCGCTATCCTTAAAAGAAAACCCTTGCAACCTTTTCACACACCCTGCGGCAATAAGCTGTGCAAGCGCAAAACCCTAACTTCACTCATACCATCACTAGTACCGCCAACGCTGATTCCACACCTCCGTTCTCTCCATCCGCAAGCTCCGAGATCCCGGGAAAGTCGCGGTGGACCTAGCCCATCATCATCTTGTCAATCCGTTTTATCCAAGAAAATCTAATTCAACTTCTCGAGTGGGGTCTCAAAATGTGTAACCGTTAATTCGACACCATGTACTTTAATAGTACAGGGTCCCAAAAGACGAAACCGTCCTCTGCTACCATCTACTGATAGAGCGGTCCGTACTAGTAATTCTACCTGTATTTGGACGCTCTTTAGGCCGATGAATCTTTTGACTTAGTGGGAACTCTTTGTACTCTTAATCGATCAATCTCATCAAAATCAATAATCAATAACGAACATAAGCAACACCTTGAACGACATAACACTTTACAATTAATCCAGAATACATTTCGGCGAACCCTGACCTTTCAGTCAGGAATAACCACACCAGTTTATTGCAAAGTTAGTGAATTTATTTCCCTATATTAACAAAGCTAGCACAATATAAATGTGTCTCAACACCAAATGATAAACATATATGAACATTAATAGCTGTCCATAACGTCGAAACAAGTGCAATCTATGAAGCATTTGAATCACAAGGCATTCGATAATGGCAATGCAAATCACTAATACGATAATCTGTAATGAACTAATTGCGTACATTTAGTCAGCATAACAAGATTTCAAATTGCATCGTGCGACATATGGAAACCTCGTCTAACCTCAAATTAGCATCGGCATGTGGGACTTCATGCAAAAAAACAATTTAGCAACATTAATTTAGGAAAACTCCTAACTAGGGCTCTTACCAAAATCAGCAGTTGGTCACCTAAAAGAAACACAATGCAATTTTACAATTTCCTTTCATATTTACCAATTACGATCAGCATACAAGGAAGTCTTCGTCTCACAGGTACCGTTCTTCGGTCATCATGGGTACCGTTTCTCGATCAGCATGGGACGGGACAAAGGGGCAGGGGTGAACGGGGCAAATGCCTCACGGCAGCAAGGTAAAACTATTACTTCATGCAAAGGGATCAAATCAAAGTTACAGTCTCTAGGGCAAGAATCATTTAAAGTCTCTTTCTCTCGATTAGAGAAAGAATCAAAGTCTCTTTCAAAATGGCGTCGCAGCAAAATGGGCCATAATAGCTACGAAGTCAAAATGGCGTAGTGTCCGGGTAATGGCCGATAATAGCTCAATGGCCGCAATGGCTACCTTCTTCTCGTGCACCTGGTTTTTATAGACAACAGTTCAAGTCCTGTAGGGTCTCCATTGGAGGGTTCATAGGTTAGCTTCAAATTGACCAATCAAAAACGACAGTTCTCAAGCTTTTACTTAAGCATACATTATCCTTGGAGATGGGTACGCAAGTTGCAACATTGTCTCCCAATTAGCTTACTTTCAGAGCCTCCATTGTCCGCACCTGCAAGTCGACCTTGAATTAAAGAGAAAATATGCCAGGCTGGCACTAACTTTAAGATAAGCATGTGAACAGTTTCTGTGGAAAAGTACAGCTTCAAGCAAGAATACACGTTTAATAGCACAGTGGAAAAATACGAGCATCTAAACCGTGAGACCAGGCAACTAGGCCAAAGCCTCCGCTAAAGTAATGCTAAGCTAAAGCATTTCAAACAAGCAAATCGTAGCACACGTTTATGATTATGTCGGATTAGTGCGATTCTAATACACCACGTTATATAAAGCACGCGTATAAATGATGGCAAACTACTCTGAGGGCATATTTTGTCCCCGTACAATCTTTATTAGTTCGGTTAATGTCACACATGATTATTTCAGCACTACGTTAAGCGTTAATAAATCAAAACCTTCATTTTCTGCTTCATCACGCCTACTTTGCCCCTGGCTCGGTTTTGCTTACCTCTCTGTGTCAAAATGCGCCCACCAGCAAGCAGTGGGAACTGGTGTGGGTGGTAAAATACTTTTAGGCAGGATGGTATATAGCTTTTGCCTATTGCCTCAGGTGCCTGGGCATACAAATTGGTTGAAGTTGTCAGGAGCGGTGTTTAATTTGTAAATTAATAAGTACAGCTTCCTAATATTCTTCGGAGAAGCCCACAGCCAGCGCTGCAGAATTTTGGAGTCGCCGAATACCAAGGCTGTTTAATCTTGATTCCACCCATGCATCTTTCGTCCATCACCCTGCTCTTCCTGTCCCTTTATTTCACGCGTGCAGGTTATCTTTCATCTCTGCTTCCTCTTCTTTCACCGTTTTTCGCCATCCTCTTTCTTCTTTTATTCCCCTTTTCTGCCTTTACTTTTCTCTTGTTCTGGACAGGTATCATCAAAATCTGATTAAAATTAAGTATCCCCACGGGGCCGCCTACAACAACCCGCTCAAATTGAGCACTACTCAGGAGCCAAGTTCTCTAGTTAAGTTTTTGGAGGTTCTACCATTTTCAACCTCTTTCACATTCACTCTACTGCGAGCATTCAGGGAAGAAGGTGTACGTTTAGTAGGTAAGCCAAATTCCCCTTTGTCCACAACATACGTCTTAAATGAAGTGGTTGTCAATGGGTTGAGCCAGTAAAGACATACGTGCATTTAGGGTTTTGTGTTTTACTACTGCTAACAAAAGTCATAAACAACATGGTTCGAACCAATTCGGGATGCATCAATACCAGTGGAAAATGAATGACTGACAATGGGCAGATTCACTCGTGTTCTGAACTGTATTAGGCGGTTCCTATAAGTGGTCATTACAAGTGGGGCAGAGCGGTATCCCTTGGATAGGACAGTACCTCCTCTGTGTACGAGTTTTCCAGGGTGAGGGAATTCTCTTGGTAAAACCTAGTGTTTCTGAACCTTTCCCTACTGAAAGCAGGATGGAACTGCATGGAAACAGACCATGGGAATAGGCTCAATTCATCACCAAATTAATCCGAGTCCCACTTGGTTTCCTTGAATCGGGGCCATGACATGTATAAGGCTGATAAATGGGACTGAAATACCGGCCAGAATCAGTATATTCTTCCTGGTATATCCACCTTCAATTACTGCCTGACTTGTAATGGGGCCTTACAACTGCTCAAGGTATGTTTGAGGATGATCATAGATGTATCTAACAAAATATGCATGGTGTAATTAAAGCTATAGTCAAACAAGAAGATCCCTCTCTAACTCCAAACGAAAATCTCAGATTCCACTCCGACTCACTCCAAATATAAAGTATCAGATTTGTTCCCCACGATTTTGTCATCCCCATTCTGCCCATAGATATCCTCAAATGGATAACAAATGGAGTGGATGGTGTGTTACTGCTTGAGGGTAAGATGTTGGTGGTAGAGGTGAATCTTCAGTTCCTTTTTTGCACTTTTATACAGCACAAAGTTGATCCGAAGGTAGTGGAGCACTTTACATGGGCAAGAGTTGCATTACACAAGGACACATTCATTTTAGGACTTTTTATAGGCACAAGGAGATTAAGGCCCTCATTATGACAATGGCGGTATATCCCGCTTAGCAAAACCCACACCGTTACGCCAACAGAACTACGTCCACAGTATTATGACCCACTAATCACCACGGCGGACATTCAATGGCGCTAAACCATTGGCGGTACATACCGCTGCGCTCAAAATACACACACACTAACAAAACAACACCACATTGGACATTTTGAATAACACATATCTGACACCCGTACACATACCACACCCGCACCACTATAAAACACCCACCCACAGTACCCACAACACTTTACAACTCAAGAAAATTGATAACTGAGGGAGAGACACACCAAGAGCACCCACAGAACCAGAGCCACAGAACACCATCACCCATACACCATCCACGCACCTCACAGCACACACCCCAACACATTACCCCACACACCCTCACGCACACCACTCACACTACACCCATGGCACCACAAAGACACCCCAGGTTCTCAGAGGAGGAGCTAAGGGTCATGGTGGAGGAAATAATCCAGGTAGGGCCACAGCTGTTTGGATCACAAGTGCAGCAGACATCCATTGCCAGGATGATGGAGCTATGGCTGAGGATCGTGAACAAGGTCAACGCCATGGGACAGCACCCCAGAACAAGGGATGACATCAGGAAGAGATGGAATGACCTACGGGGGAAAGTGCATTCCGTGGTAGCAAGATACCAAATAGCAGTACAGAGGACTGGCGGTGGACCCCCACAACTAACAACATGGGAGGAGCAAGTCTTGGCAATACTGCATCCTGAGAGCCTGGCAGGAGTAGCAGGAGGACTGGACTCTGGTAAGTCAAATCTCTATTACTATCACCCCCCTACCTGCATGCCATCACAAACTCCCACCCCTACCCTCACCCCCATCACTCCACCACCTCACATACACCCCACCATCACAACCCATCCCTCCCACTACCACGCCCTGCATGCAACACCAATGCATGGACACCCATCACAGACCTGCATGGACACCCATCACCAAAGCACGCACACTTGAGACAATCACCTATCCAACCAAATCACCACTCGCACAAGCCTAAGCTGCCAGGGCAATCACAACCATACAGGGCAACACACCCATGCACAAGATGTTACATACAGAAACAATAACACTGCATTTACATCCCCACAGGTCCCCCACACAATGTCACCGGAGAGGAGGTGCCAGCAACATCCAGTCCCCCCACAGAAAAGGCCCACAGTGATGACAGCAGCTCTGTACGCCTGGATCAGGATGACCAACCTGGCCCATCAGGGACCTCCAGACAGTCGGTTACCCAGGCAGAGTCCCATACCACCACAGAGCCTCCCCCTCAGGAAACACCAGCACAGCACCCACCCAGCGGGCCCATACCTCTGTCCCCAGGACATGTCAATCAGCAGTGTGTCTACCACTACAGGGAACCCAGGCAACCCCACAAACACAGGACGATCAGGGACTTGGGATCAGTGGCAGTGGGCACACGGTTCAGGGGACAGAGGCACAGGACAACAGGGTAGCTTGGAGGACTGCTGTGTGACAGGGGGAAGACAGGCCCAGGGAACCGACTCTCCACAAGGCACTCACCAAAATCCTGGGATTATACCACCATTCCCAGGAGACGATGGGCCAGATACTGGACAAGTTGCAGGAGACCCAGCGGCTGCAGGAGGGACAGTACCTGGGGATCAGGGAGGACCTGAGGGACATTCACACCACCCTAGTCACCATTGCAGGGGTGCTGGGAGACATGGCCAACACCATGAGGGAGGCAGTGGCATACCACCGGGCCCCTGACACTGGCCACACCAATGAACAGCCCTCCACCTCTGGTGATGCTAGTGGACAGGAGGCCTGCCACAGGAACAACAGGCCATCAGCACCCCTCCTCCTGCAGAAGGAGACCCACCACGCAAACAGTCCATGCGATCCAGGCAGAAGCCAGAGACTATTGCCAAGACCCCCGCCAGGAAATAAGACTCTCCTGAATGACACCTTTGTGTCCCACTCTGTCACCCTGTTCACCTTTAACTACCATTGCTCCACTTCCTATGCCCCCTTGGACAGTGCACTTGTGATACAAATAGACTGGAACTTTTCCCTGGACTCTCCTCCACCACCACCCCAGCCTATAGCAACACCCCATCCACTTATTAGCACATAAATAAACCCTTGTAAAAAATACAAGTATTGAGTCAGTCAATTGATTGAACTATGTATTTGTTTAACAATCTGTAAACATTGCAATTCAACTGTACAGTAATGTATACATAGGTATGACCTGTGGTTTGCTGCAGTCAATACACCAGGAGCCAGAGTGGGGCACATATATCTGTAAATAGACATGTCAAAGGGTACAGTAAGTGGCCATAGTAGTTGGAATATCAGCCCGCCAGTGACAATATTCAATTCAAAACTGTCAATGGAAGGTGAAGTTACAGTGTCTTACCTGTGTGTCATTGAAAGTACTGTCGTATAATTGATGTTCTGTGGTCCGCATCCTCATACACTGCCTCCACTTCGTCACTGTCCACAGGCTCCACTGCTGCCACACATCCATCTCCAGCCTCATCCTCCTGCAGAAAAGGCACCTGGTGACGTAAGGCAAGGTTGTGCAACATGTGACATGCCACGATGATGTGGCACACCTTTTTGGGTACATAGCACAGGGAACCACCTGTTAGATGGAGGCACCGAAATCTGGCATTCAGGAGGCCGAATGTTCGCTCTACAATTCTTCTTGTTTGTCCATGTGCCTCATTGTAACATTCCTCTGCCCTTGTCCTGGGATTCCTCACTGGGATCAGTAGCCATGAGAGGTTGGGGTAACCAGAGTCACCTGCAAATATCGAAGGATACCTGTTAGCCAGACACTGACCCTTAGGGCCAACACCATTCCCATATACCAACATATACTGCGTGTGGACCATGGGCTCACCTATTAGCGACACCCGGTGCCTCTGGAGTTGAGCCATCACAAATGGGATGCTGCTATTCCTCAGGATAAAGGTATCATGCACAGAGCCAGGATACGTTGCATTGACATGGGAGATGTACCGGTCCGCCAGGCTCACTATCTGCACATTCATCGAGTGAAAGCTCTTTCGATTTCTGAACACCTGTTCATATCTCGGGGGGAGGGGACAAAGGCAATATGTGTACCATCAATCGCCCCAATGATGTTGGGGATATGTCCCATTGCTTAGAAGTCAGCTTTCACTGTGGCCAAATCCTCCCCCTGGGGTAAAACAATGTAGTTGCGCATGTGTTTCATCAGGGCCGACAACACTCTTGTTAGCACTATTGAGAACATTGGCTGTGACGTTCCTGCTGCCAAGCCCACTGTCATTTGGAAATAACAAGTTGCAAAGAAATGGAGCACAGATTGCACTCGCACAAGAGGGGGGATCCCAGTGGGGTGATGGATACCAGAGATCAGGTCTGGCTCCAATTGGACAGACAGCTCTTGGATTGTGGCCCTGTCAAGTCCGTAGGAGAGGATAATGTGCCTGTCCTCCACTGTTGCCAAGTCCACCAGGGGCCTGTACATAGGGGGATGTCTCCATATTCTCCTATTCATCTGCAGTGGTTGCAATCTATGGGGCAAAACGATGAGTATCTTGTCAGTATTCAACATTTCCAAAATGTACAGTGCATAGCATGTTGTGACTGAAACAGTATGTTGTTGTATAGGCCCAAATGGTGCCTATGTGTGCTGTGACACAGTTAGGTGCCATGGCCTGCCCCTCCCTGAAATTACGTCTGCCTGTCCTGTGTGGATGGACAGCTGGAAATGAGGTAATGCTGCTGACGCTGTGTGCCGTTGCGGGAGGCGGTCGAGTACCGCCGTGCAGCTCTTCATTGGCTGTCATTGGGCCCTAAGGGTGTATTGGTGGCCAATGGTGATGTACGCCGGCGGTGACGGAACGCACCGCGGTGGACGTGACTGTAATTTTCTATCTGTTCACTCACTTGCTACCTGACCTTCAACAGGAGAGGACCTACATTGCAAGTGCTGCTGTGACCTGTGTCTGGAACCGACCATGGCTTGTGTCACTGGGGAAAGGGCCCCTGCCTTCAGTGCTGCGGAGTTGGAGAGACTGGTGGATGGGTCCTACCACAGCACCGAATGCTGTATGGGCCTCCAGACCAACAGGTGAGTACACTGTGAGAACGATGCATGGGGCATGAATGCATGGAGTGCTGTATGTGAGGGCCTCGTGTAAGGGGGGGTGTTTGAAGGGTCCTGGGCAGTGTGCTGCATGTATGATGGGCAATGTCTGTGTGTAAGGGGATGGGAGGGATATGGTGGGCCATGAGTGTAACAGGACGGACGGTATGACTGAAACCTTTTTTCTATGTTTATTTCTCTGCAGGTCAGCGCCCATCAGAAAAGGGGTATATGGCGTGCCATCGCCAAGGATGTGCGGACCCTCGGGGTCCACGTCAGGCAGAGTACCTACAGTCGCAAACGGTGGGAAGACCTGAAATGCTAGTCAAGGAAGATGTCGGAGGACCAGCTGGGAATGGCTTCCCAACGAGGAAGGGGTGCCCGTCGGCAGCAGCCCCCTCAACGAGTTTCCCTTGCCCGCTCACCCAGGAGGGTGGGCATCTCCTTCGCCCCAGGCACCCCAGGCCCTGCCCCGGTTAGCCCTGCTGCCCTGAGTGAGGAGGTTATTGACCTCCTGCGATCCACCTCTGTTCGGCAGTCAACCAGAGTGAATGCCATTCAGGGTCTGGCAGGCCATTTGCAACAAACAAATGCATTCCTGGAGGGCATTCACTCTGGCATGGCTGCCCAACAGAGATCAATCCAGGCTCTGGCCTCCTCCCTGATGGCAGCCATTGTTCCTGTCTCTAGCCTCCCCCTCCAACTTCCTCTGCACAGTCCCATTCCCCTGAACCCCAACCTATCCCAAGCACACATTCAGGTTAGCATGCACCCAAGACAACACACAGGAGTGGTTCAGGCAAACATAATCACCACATATCATCCCACAGGCACTCACACAAACATCATCCAGATGCAGACACACCAACATCCACTGCCTCCACTGTGTCCCCCTCCTCCTCGTCCACCTCCCTCCCAGTTGCATCTCAACTCACACCTGCATGCACTACATCCAAATCCACTGCCTCCATCACCATCACACCTATCACTACACACCTCATTGGCAGTCACCACCCTCACATCCATGCACACGTCCCTTGTGACCTCTCCCACTGTGTCTGTGCCCCCTCCTCCCAAAGTACACAAACGCAAGCACTCAGACACCCAACAGCCATCCACCTCACAACAGCATCCAGCCCATGCACCTGTACCCAAACACAGCAGACAGACACCTCCAACAACCACTCCCTCTTCCTCCACACCCAAACCTTCACCCTCCTCCCGCCCCAGTGTCTCTAAAAAGCTTTTCCTCTCCGCCTTTGACCTCTTCCCTCCCCCCCCCATCCTTCACGTCGGGCAAGGGTGGTCAGAACCCAGGCTAGCACCTTAGCCACCCAGTCCACTGCCACAGTAGGGTCAGCAGCTACTGCAGGTGTGAAAGGCTCCAAGGAACCACCCATCAGCACTGGCAGTGTGCCTGCACCAGCTGCCAAGGGGAAAGGCAAGGATACACCACCAGCTGGCAAGGGCAAAGAGGCACCACCAGATGGCAAGGGCAAGGAGGCACCACCAGCTGGCAAGGGCAAGGAGGCACCACCAGCTGGCAAGGGCAAGGAGGCACTACCAGATGGCAAGGGCAAGGAGGCACCAACAGCTTACAAGGGGAAGGGCAAAGGGCCTGCACCTGTAGGCAGGAAGGACAGGGGGCCTGGTGCTGGGACTGATTCTGAGCCCCCACCACCAACCATGGTGGTTCAGCCGTCCGAGGGTGTAGGGGAAGGGCTGGAGCCTCCCCCCACCACTGCCAGCACCACCACGAGCACCAGTGCCAGCAGCAGCAGCCCCAGTGGGCAGCCGTCCGAGGCTGCAGGCAAAGTGCTGGAGCCTCCACCCACCACTGGCATCACCGCAGCCAGCACCGCCACCTGCATCGCCACCTGCACCGCCACCTGCACCGCTGCCAGCAGCAGCAGCCCCGGTGGGCACCCGTCCGAGGCAGTAGGGGAAGGGCTGGAGCCTCACCCCACCACTGGCATCACCACCACCAGCACCGCCACCTGCACAGCCACAAGCACCGCTGCCAGTAGTAGAAGCCCCAGTGGGCAGCCGTCTGAGGCTGCAGGGGATGGGCTGGAGCCTCCACCCACCAAAGAAAGCCCCAACACCAGCACCGCCACTGGCGGGGAGTGTGTAGTCCTGCCTCCATGGACTGTAATGCATCCTGACCCCTGCAAATCGTGTGGGTCTGACACCCAGGTGAGAGACTGTAACCTTGCACTCCCCAAGATCTGCATCACAGGGCACAAAGCCCCCTCCTGAACCAGTGGAAGAAGGCATCCACTCACCCCCTCCTTGCCAGAATGAAGCACACTGGGCACAAAGCCCCCTCCAGAACTAGTGGAAGAAGGAATCCACTCACCCCATCCTTGTCAGGATGAAGCACACTGGGCACAAAGCCCCCTCCAGAACCAGTGGAAGAAGGCATCCACTCACCCTCTCCTTGCCCACAAAACCCCCTCCAGAACCAGTGGAAGAATGCATCCACTCACCCCCTCCTTGCTAGGATGAAGCACGCGGGGCACAAAGCCCCCTCCAGAACCAGTGGAAGAAGGCATCCGATCACCCCCTCCTTGCCAGGATGAAGCACACTGGGCACAAAGCCCCCTCCAGAACCAGTGGAGAAGCCACCCACTTGAGAGACGGTGGCCTTGCACTCCTCAAGACCAAGCAGTGGGCAAACGACCCACTTGAGAGACTGTGGCTTTGCACTCCCCAGGACATCGCACAGGGCATGTTGGCCCCTCCAGGACCAGTGGTTTTGTACCATCTTCCGGCTGAGGTGCCCCCCGTTCCCTGTCCCCCTGAGGTGCCCGTGTATATTTGACCTGATGCCCCTGCAGTGTTCTCTCCGTGTTGATGCAGGAGTCAAGTGGGGCCTTGGCCTATGTGATGTGGCCCTGTGGCCTCCAGACATTGTGGACTGGGCAGTGTCCCTCCATTTGTGTATATGTAAATACTATTTTGATTTTTGAGGACATATTTCTAGTATTTTATCTTATTACACTCACTTTAATCACTTCCTTTTGTCCTTGCATTATTCCTGAGGGGTACGGGTGGATATGTAATGTTTGTGCATCTGATTGTGTGTATGGTGTTGGGGTGGGGTGTTGCGTGTTGCATGTGTGTGTCACTCTCTTTTTCCTCTCCCTCCCTTGTGTGCTAGGCGGCAGTACTCACCATGGTCGTCTTCGCCGGCGTTGGTATTCATGGTGTAGGAGGAGGTAGACCAGCATGGGGAACACCTGCAGTTCGGGCTCCATGGCGGCGTGGTTCTTCCCTGAGTGCCCAGAGGGGAGTCGTTTCCCTTCTGTGTTCTGTTTCCAACATGCTTTTGATGTCGTTGGTACTGCCCCGGAAACGGTGGCAGATAGGCCTGTTGTAATACGGTGGGCGGTACATTGTCTTCCGCCTGGCTGTTGGCGGTTACCACTGCGGTGCTTGTTGCTACCACTGTGGCGGTCGGTGTGTTAAAGTGGCTGTCTTTGTGAGCGGTTTCCTCTGTGGTCATAATTCCATTTTTTTACCGCCGGCTTGTTGGCGGTGTTACCGCTGCTTTATCACCGACCGCCAGGGTTGTAATGAGGGCCTAAGTGATTTGCCCAGAATCACAGGATGTTGAACAGATACTGAGACTCAAACTTAGTTAGCAAGTTCCAAAGCCGACAGCTCTGGACAATATCCCACACCCTCTTCCTTTCTGAAGGAGAGGAGAATTTGAGCCAGAGAGATCTATACCAGGAAATTGTTTCACATCCTGTGTAAATAGCATGATTAGTCTTTATTTCTGTTGTTGCCCTTTTTGCACTTCTTGGTTTCAAGTCTTGCAATGCAAAGGACACCTTGACAATTTCAAATGTTGAATGCAAGTCTTCAAGGCATAGCAGATGGGAGGGACGAACTAATGAAGTTATTTTATCACAGATCTTATAATACTGTTTAAGTAACCTATTGACGAGGCAAGTATTTGCATGCAGGTTGGTATGGCCAGTGAAAGGGCAGCTGTTATGAAATTTGTTTGCCGATGATGCCTCTTCATTCCATGCAGGAGTTAGAGCTGGTTACTTGCTGTTTGTGTTTTGTTTTATGTATTTGGAGTTTGATAACCTGGTTAGTCTGTAGTAAGTCCAGCTGTTCCATGTATAATTTGGGCAAGACTGGTGAAAGGACGGAATCTTGATGTATGTCACACATTACAGGGACATGTTTTGATATAAAGTTATATTCAGGTGTGAGTTAATTTTGTTGAAAGGGTATTGTGCAGAAATTGGTGGTCCACAATGTAGAATACAGTAGACAGGTGAGCAAGGGATGAGTTAGTATGGGTCACCAGCAGACGGCCATCAGTAATTTGAACTGATGTGGTGGCAGGCCACACACGTACATGCAGACATACTCACACTCATCCACTTACATGCACGCTCACTCACAACCCATACATTCGCAAGCATATACACATTCACCCACCATTCACAAGTACATACACACTTACACACTTACACACTCATTCACAGCACACATGCACTAACGCAAATGTATTCCTTTTTAACCACACACAAGCATGCACCACACATTAAAAAAGCGAAAACTTACTGAGCCACAGCAGTGATCCTGGGTGGCAGGAGGGAAGCATCTGAGGTTTGTGGAGGGTTTAGGACTGCCAACTCCTCTTATTGGCTGAACTTGAATTTGCTCAACTTTGGCCAGTCAATGAAAGGAGGTGGCAGTCACTTACTCGTCACAGAGTGGAATGGGGTCAGTGAGAGTTGCTGACCTACTCCACTCTATGACACGCAGTCTAGGGCACTTCATGGCAGAAAACTGAAGCACCCAAGTCCAAGTCTATCTGTGACATGCCCCCTTGTCAAAAGAGAGAGTACTTTGAGGTACTTTTCCGAGCAGCGAAGGTCACACCCACAGGGATTTGTAATTCTCAACCCGGCAAAGCTCAGCTCAGGCAGCTATGCACTTGTGCTTTTAGTGCAAGTATAGCGCATGGCTTCCTGACCTCAACATAAAGAGTATCTATCAGGCTGACCTTCGCTCAACCTAATAGACACACTTCATGCATGCAAAAAGATGGTGTGGCCTCTCTGTGATTAAGGACTCGCCACACCTGATTATCAGTGATGATGAGGTCCTCATTGACCATGTAAATGGCCTATGACTTTAAGCAGCTCTCAAAGTAATTCAGTAGCATAGAAATGATGGTGGTGTGCACCACTAACAGCCACAGTGGGTATATAAACATGTTTCCTTACTAAGCAACCGAGATTCATTGTTGCTGCAGCCAGAGCATTATTGTCAGAACTATGAAACTTTGCAAGCTGTTATTAGCTTTGGAAGTCGATGAAAGACTGAACTGGATTCACAGAAGCATTCCAGGACAACACTCTTGCTGTTAAGGATCTAGACTTTGCAATTGAACACTGTTTTTAGGAGTCATTCCTTGAAGATGATAATCACTTAAGTTTGCATTTGTTATTTCTATAAGATGAGAAAAAGATCCTCACCTTTGTACAGATTTTTATAACCTCTGTTTTGTGGTACATATTTTATTAAGGTATTGAGTTAGGCTGGGAAGTGATTGCTTGTTGATGGGTTAAGTCTAGAGTGCTATTTGTAAGACATTGGACTATTCTAGGGAGTGGCAACTCCCCATATCAAGGAATAATCAGAAATCTTGTCAGGGTGATTTTTCAAATTCTCTAAATTAACTCAAGGTCTGCCCCTGCTACCTATTACACAGAACAGATAGGCCTAACTTAGGACAATGTGTAGGACCAAAATAGTAAGGAAATCAGAATGCCAAACCAAGTTTAAAATAGAACATTTTAATGAACAAATTGACCCTAAAATGACAAAAATAAACAATAAAGGGAACCAGAGATATGATTTTTTAAAGTTGTAAGTAAAAATAGTGCCGTAAAGCACAAAATGCCAATGATAATCAATGGTGGCAGTAGACTGGAACGTAGGCACGATTTGCGGCTGACCCCGAGGGAGTGTGAGTCAGATACGCTAACAAGGTTTGACCTGCTCAAAGATTTTACCTCCTGACTTAGGGCCTCATTACGAGTTTGGCAGGCCAACCATCAACTGGCCAGACCTCTGGGGAGGAGACCGTCCTCCCCCCCCGGCCCTATTACAGTGTTTCCACTGAGCTAATGGACAGAAACCTCCATAATAAGAGGTTTCAGCTGGTCAGCCCGGAGTAAACAGTGCAGCAGAATTGGCCTTGGCTCCTCAGGGAGCTGCAGCCAATGCCGTCACACAGAGGGTGGCCCCAGCACCCTCGGAATGGACACTGTCTGCCGTAACAGACAGTGCACATTCTGACGGTGCTGGGCACGGGGGTCTCTGCACTGCCTTTCCGCCAGCCTTTTCGTGGCCGGGACACCAACATGAAAAGGCTGGCGGAAAGGGAAGTCATGATCAGCACAGTGGTGCTGAACTCAGCACGGCCGTGGCTGACTACAACTTTGACCACCGCCAACCCATTGGGATCCCTGATCCTGGCTGTGACGGCGGTGTCCTACCGGTCCGACTGCCAGGGTCGTAATCTGGCGGTCGGACCACCAGGAGTGCGGTGGTCCAACCGCGAGTTTGGTGGTCTCATGACTGCCAAACTGGTAATGAGGATCTTAGTCTTTTACTTCTTCATCAACCTCAAGAGAACACTTATAAAGCCATCTGGACCTCAGAGGAGGCACTTAGGAACTAATAGGGTGTCAGGTCGAGGCCAATAGGAGGGTCAAATCCATATCTAGTTGCTGTGATGGGCAGGGATTTGTTTTCAGTTACTAGATGAAAAATGCTAATGGGGTTTTGATCCACCTGCTAAGAAGCCTATCCAGAACCTTTGAACTGTCCCCACACCCTCGACATGAGAAGCAAGTGTCCAGCTAGCCATGGAAAATAGAAAAAATCTCTTTTAGGGTACAAGAGTGAGGTGTTGTTTCCATTGACTCGTGTCCAATTGTAGAACACATTCTACTGGTGTCCAAACAGTGCAGTCATCATAGGGCTAATTGTAGGAGGATAATTGATGGTTTATCTGTCTATATACCTACAGTAGATAATAAAAATGAAGTTGAAAATTTAGTGATTTCCACCCCTGGGCAAAGACAAATCTGGAAACAATGTAAATCCAGGGGTGCTGATCTGGGATTCAAATAACGTAAACTCTGCTCCTCCTTGCAATGCAGTATAACTAGTGAGATATTCCTTAGCTACCCTTCAAATCTCTGTGCCAATGGGTGAAGATGAGGTTATCCGCTAGTCCCCTGTAGCATCTAAAAGGCACACACAGACCCCCCTGATTTAGGTATGTTGAGGGATGCAGTAAGCATACCCTCTGTAATAGGTGATATCTTTTCACCTGAGCCTTGATGCCGATTTGCAGAAGTAGATCACTCCTGAACAGCTGGCTGCGGAGACATTGAGATGTGGAGAAAGCTGTGAAAGACTGGCTTTACTTCACAGTGTAGAATGACAAGCCGACTAGGTAGTGGTGAAGAGGATGCATATGACGCATTGAGCATTGACTAGGGTAGGAACTGCAACCTGAGAGGAGCTAGGGAGATGAGCCCAACATAATTTCAGGACACAGGGATATGTTTCCTAGCTCTATGATGACGGTATGCATGTCACACAATTCACTGAGAAAGTGAAAGGAAAATTGTGGACATTGAGAAACAAATAAATGCTATCATACCTAATGCAACTTTATGTACTAAATAACGAGGCATCAGGTAATCTGGGACTCCACATTTGATACAGGAATTTTGGGAAAAAAGCCAAAATGAAACAGTGAAGAATCTGTGAAGTAGGGACCCTGGAGGTTTCCATCAGAACAGAATGCCTCATAACTTGAATGGTGGATGGAGCCTTAACAGAGAGCCAGACTCTAGGGATGAGGCTTACTGGAGGATGAAGAAGACGGGCAACTAGGGGGCCTTTCCAAGCATGTAAGACATAGGAGCTGTAAGATTTAAGAAAGTTCAGATGCATTGTATTCCATACTCAAATGCTAAGACAAACCGTGTTAGATCAACTTATGCACGTAACTCTAACATAGCTAATATTATTGACACTCATGATTTGGAAATAGTGTGCATCATGGAATCCTGGCTAAACGATCTTTCACAACCAATATTGGACTTACGTATCTCAATGGCCATTCCATCCCATGTGATGACAGGCCCCTAAAACAAGAAGGCAGTGGCACAATCATTTTCACCAACTCTCTTCAATGCAAAAATATTGACAATTCTAACCTGCTACGTGAAAAAGGGGAATACAAACGTCTCAAATTTTAATTCTGTGAGGGGACCCGAGATGCATGTGAACTTCATATGGTTCATGTGGTTCATGCAGTCTTGTTGGTGTCATTTTCCAGGTCATAACTGGGTGAGGTGCGTGGAGAGCTATGAAAGGTAAACCAACTGGGTCAATTTTTATCTGGTTTTGCCAGAGAAAGCCACACGAACTAGGCAAAGTGCCCGTGAACCAGACAGTTCAAACTTTACTGCCGGTTGACCAGCTATCATTTGCTTTTTTTCATAAGTGATGATCGGATGTGAATACCTAAAATCTTGAATACTTGTGTTGCAATTTGCTTCCAAATACAGCATTGTAAAAAAAACATTTGGCCCAGGGTTCCTCATTGTGCCTTTGGCACACTTTGAGTGTCTGAAAGTCACCATCTCTTCATCTTGCTGAAAAAGTACGTTTTTCCTTATTGTCTACCTTATTCTCAACTAAAACCCGTTTGTTGATTTGCTTTCCAACTATGTTGCAGAAAAGCGCACCCTTAAACAATGTGTTCCTAGGTTACTTCATCATTAAATGGGGTAATTAAAAATCAAAATCAAAATATTTCTATGAATTAGCAAACCTTGTGCATGTAAATGATGCGCACCAATTCTCCTCACTTCTGACTGACAACTCTTCCCATATTCTGATTCTAATGATTGTTCATGCAATCTAAGTTACATGTCTTTTCCCGATTTGAAGTCAAGTGGTCTGAAGATCTTTCTGTGCCCTTTCTCATACTGATCACCTACTAACCTCCTCTCTGCTAATGAAGGCCTGAAAAAACATTGAGTTCCTCTATGGAATAATTAGGATAACTGACATTGGACGAACTGCTGTTGCTTGGGGTTTGTTGCCACCTGAAACGATGCATCAAACTCCTCTCGAGGTAAACAGGTGAGGGAGGGCAGTGTGAGCACCCTTCCTGGGCCCCAAGACACAGGTGAGCTGTGTAGTGGCAGTCCCACCACCTGGAACAGAGATTGGGCTCACTTGGGTCTGGTCCTCAAAAGTGCCACTCGATCCCCTAGGCAGACTCCTCAAAGACTCTGGTCCATTGGAGCTGATCGCTCAATGCTGAAAATTAATCTGATGGTGGAACTTTATTGTTGGGGAATGAGAGGAGACTGCTGTGCTCTGGACACTCGCAGCCCTCCCACCTTCCATCGTTGTTAGGTTCACAGCCAACTTTACAAGGCTAATCTTCTACCTTGTGACCAAGGGCCCACCCATCCTCACTCCTAGATATGCTAGGGATGACTTACTGTCCCTGAAAATAAGCCCTACTACCTGCAAATATCTTACTCCCGCACGAAGACCTTCATTCATGATGATATGAACAGGACAATAAATTGTCTTAGAGTGACTGAAAAAGAAAATGCCCTACCTTTATCAGCAATCTTTTCTAGGTTCCAGAAATAGGATTTGATAGGTTGAAAAAGTCCCTCACATGGTGATAGACGTGTACCCTTGTCCTAAGTGCCACAGCTGCAACGATATTTGGATCGTTGCTGTGCCGATTTGGTCATAGCCCCTGTGCAGAGTGAAACTGGTGTTGCAGCAGATATGCTAATATGAGAATATTCTAATGATTTGTGTCTACGTACTAATGAGAAAAAATGACATTTGAAACTAATAATTGAGAATAACGTGTAATGTGCAAAATGTGCCTACGGGGAGTGGTCACCATCTGTGTTAAACATACTAAAATAATGCAGAATTTGAATGAAATATGTAATAATATGCCATAACTGATGATATAACCTATGTTTTATGATGCTTTGTATTCTTAACTTAGCCGAACTAGAGGCCTGGTCGGCGCTGGGCCTTGTTTGCTTAAACACGGAGACGCGATGAGCCGCAGAGGACTGGAATCCGAGAAAAGGACCTTGAACTGTACAGAGTTGATACAATTATGTGTAGAGTAGGCTAAATGTACTTTCCCAGGATCCGAACAATAGAGGCACTGACTAAGAGACTGTGAGCTACAATTTCGTTACCTGAAGAGCCGGATGATGTTCTCATCGATGAAGAGACCAATCATGTTAATGGAACTTGATGTTCATACTAACGTAAATGAGTGGTAAACAAAAACTATAGATTAGAGTCATAACCCCTGATAAGGTTGACCAATTAGCAATTTGGGGGACGGACTGAGAGACTCTAAAAAAAAGTCATGTCACGAGAAGAGAAATCAGAGTGGAGAGGCAAAAGGTGATGACGTCAGGAGACGCTGTCCGAAGTGCTGAAAATTTGGGCTTGCTCCTTGGGAGCCCGAGCCTTGCTGATGACTGATGACCTGGAGACGAAGACTGACTCGTTGCCGATCTATCTTGGATAGGTAGCTGTAAAATATTGACTGACTAATGTGCTTTTCCTTCTAGGTACCAACTGCGCTGTTAAATTGTTTTTTCCTATTAGCTAGCCGTTTTTCCAAATTAATGATTTTGACTAAATTGTTTTTCGCATGAAGTCCCACATGCTGATGCTAATCGGAGTTAGGCAGGCTGATAAGGGTGACTCAAGAGTGAACTTGACTAAGACTGACTGACTTGCATTGCTGAATTAATCAATGATATAAAATTGCCAACTTAGATTGATGTTGTTTTGCTCATTAATAAAATCATGATGAAGTATTGCTCATTTAAAGATAATAAAGTTTGATTAACTATGAATTCATTGAATAAAGGTTTTGATTAGAATTGTAACTAATAGGGAATATTTTCCTATTCGACTAGGTTTATGGAGTTATATGCGCGATTGGTATTATTGTTGGTTTACCCCTGTTCACCACTTGGCTAGGATACTCTATGCGATTGAAAAGATTCATCGACCTATACGCGTCCCCTTGTAAGTTTACTTACTAAGGACAAGGTGCGCTAGCACTGGCAAACCCATATGCCAGGTGGGGCTTCCCTGAAGATTGCTGCCATACCGATCAGGCCATAGTCCATGAGCGGAGTGAAGACAATGACTCCATATTTAAGGTCTAGGTACCAGGAAAAGGCAAGGAGCATGGTCTTGTTGAGACTATCGTCAAGAGAAAGAGTCACAATGTTAACCTGTACAGCCCCGACGGAGGATGTGCACCAGGTGAGTCAAGACCCGTGAAACATACCTGCCATATAGCGCTTCAGTGCTTGAACACTTTTGACTTCAACTGTAGTTGGAGTGGGACTCCTGAGACTTGAACTAGTAGTGGGACTTTACTTAAATGTGCCTGTAGTGAATGGGGAATAACCACTACTGCTAGTGAGAGGGGAGTGAGAGTCAGGAACCATCTATTGAAACATTAGAGCCTTGACCTCAGGACACTGTGGGGGTCATTACAACATTGGCGGTAAAAGGCCCTTACCGCCGTGCAGAAGACCGTCAATACACCGCGGCGGCGGCAGTAGTCCGCCACAGCTATTATGACACACATCTCGGAATCCGCCGAAATTCAGACACCCACACAACACCGCCACACCAAAGGTCTGTGATAAACTGGCGGAAACAAATCCTCCACCTCCACGCCAACAGAAACACGCCCATGCTATTACGACCCACGAATCCACGCAGCGGTCTTACAACCGCGGTATTCCATTGGTGGTACACACCGCCGCGCTCAATATACACACACATCTCCAAAACACCGCCACATTGGACAATTCAAAATACACACACCTGATACACATACAAACACCACTCCCACACACCCAATACAATATAAAACAAACACCAACATCACCCACAAACCCCTACTGCCAAAAAACACGAACGAAGGCCAGAGAGAGAGCACAGAATAGACAACCCCATCACACAGAGGCACACAACGCCATCACCCACACAACATCCACGCACGAAACACCACACACCACTACACTCACCACACTCATCACCACATACACCACCTCACACATCACCCACACCACCCCATGTCACGCCAAAGACACCCCCGCTTCTCCGAGGAGGAAATCGTCCGGGTAGAGCCACAGCTATTTGGCTCACAGGTACAGCACACATCAATAGCCAGGGAGATGGAGCTATGGCGCAGAATAGTGGACAGGGTGAACGCCGTGGGACAGCACCCAAGAAATAGGGAGGACATCAGGAAGAGGTGGAACGACCTACGGGGGAAGGTGCGTTCAACGGTCTCCAAGCACAACATCGCGGTACAGCGGACTGGCGGCGGACCCCCACCTCCTCCCCCACAACTAACAACATGGGAGGAGCAAGTCTTGACCATCTTGCATCCTGAGGGCCTCGGAGGAGTCGGTGGAGGATGGGACACTGGTAAGTCAAATCTTAACTATCAGATCCCCCACCCTACCTGCATGCTATCACACACCCCGCCCTCATCCCCTCCCTCATCAGTCCAACTCCTCACTAATGTACTAATAACACAAACCACCCATCCCAACACCAAGCCCTGCATGACACAACTAAGCATGGTCACCCAGCACTAAAGCATGCCCACTGCACATACCCATAACACCCCCCCAACAATCATCACACAAGCCCCCACACAGGAATGCTAGCACCGGGGTACACGCTCACCCACCCATTGCACACCATGACACACACACATGCAATAATCATGCTCTTATGCCCCTGCAGGAACCCGAAGGACCGTCACCACACCAGAGGGTCCAGACAACACCACTCCACCCCTAGAAGAGGCCCACAGTGACGAGAGCAGCTCTACCCTACTGGATCCTGATGACCAGCCCGGACCATCGTGGGCCTCGGGACAGTCGGTTCCCCTTGCACAGGCACAGCCCAACACCGACCTTCCACCCTCTGGTAACACCAGCACAGCACCCACCCAGCAGGCCCAAACCTCCCTACCCAGGACAGGTCAATCAGCGGTGTGTCCACCACTACAGGGAACCCAGGGTAACCCGCCACCCCAACAATAACAGGGACCTGGGGGCAGTGGTAGTGGGCACACGGTCCAGGGGACGGAGGCACAGGAACACAGGGGAACTGGGAGGGCTGCTGTGCGACAGGGGGCGGACAGGCCAAGGGAACCCACTCTCCACGAGGCCCTATCCTCCATCATGGGAGCATACCACCACTCCCAGGAGACGATGGCGACGGTCCTGGACAAGTTGCAGGAGACCCTGCGCCTGCAGGAGGAACAGTATTTGGGGTTCAGGGAGGAGCTCAGGACCCTAGGCTACGCCCTGGGCACCATCATAGGGGTGCTGAAGGACATACAGCAGACCTTGAGGGACACCGTAGTACTCCAAGGGGCCCCTGACACTAGCCAGGACGACGAACTGCCCACCACCTCTAACGGCGCTAGTGGACAGGACGCCCCGCCACAGGACCACCAGCACCCCACCCCCTGCAGACGGAGAACCACCCCGCAAGCGGTCCCTGAGATCCAGGAACAGGACAGAGCAAGATGGCAAGACCCCTGCCAAGAAATGAACCACCCTGATTGTCCTCCCACTGTCCCACTTTGTTACCCTGTCCATAGTTGAACTGCACCAGCTCCACTTCCTATGCCCAGATGGGCAGTGCACCTGTGAGATTAATAGACTGGACTCTGCCATGGACATTCCTCCACCATCACCCCTCACCATTTTACCACCCCCCTCCAATATTCAGCACTTCAATAAACTCCCTTGAAGCACAAAACAATCTGGAGTCAGTCTGTGATTTACTAAATATGTATTATCAATGACAGTGTCATAATGGCTTTACCATTGTAAGGCTAACATACCTATGTCACACATCACAAGCCCTTGAAGGATGCGAGCAGTTGACACGTAGGTAACCACACCTGTGAAACCGTAATGGAAGGGTACAACTCACTTACCAAATAGAGATTAAAATCTAGAAACAGGATAGAGGTAGACGTGTGAAAGTTGATGTAATGTTAAAACTGAAAATGTTCTCACCTGTGTGTCACTGGAAATATTGCTGTATGACTGACTCCCTGTTGTCGTTTTCTTCTTCCTCAGCTTCATCCTCATCACTGTCCACAGGCTCCACAGACTCCACAGCTGCTACAACACCGTCATCTGGATCATCTTCCTGCAGAAAAGGCACCTGGCGTCGCAAAGCTAAATTATGGAGCATGGAGCAGGCGATGATGATCTTGCACACCTTCTTCGGTGAGTAGAATAGGGATCCACCTGTCATATGGAGGCACCTGAACCTGGCCTTCAGGAGGCCGAAGGTGCGTTCGATCACCCTCCTAGTCCACCCATGGGCCTCATTGTAGCGTTCACCTGCCCTGGGATTCCTCACTGGGGTCAATAGCCAGGAAAGGTTGGGGTAACCAGAGTCCCCCAATAGCCATACACGGTGCCTCTGGAGTTGACCCATCATATTAGGGATGCTGCTATTCCGCAGGATGTAGGCGTCATGCACTGAGCCAGGGAACATAGCATTTACAGGGAGATGTACTGGTCTGCCAAACAGACCATCTGTACATACATCGAATGATAACTCTTCCTGTTCCTGTACACCTGTTCACTCCTGTGGGGGGGTACCAGAGCTATATGGGTCCCATCAATGGCACCTATGACGTTGGGGATATGTCCAAGGGCATAGAAGTCACCTTTCACTGTAGCCAAATCCTCCACGTCAGGGAAAATGATGTATCTCCTTACGTGTTTCAGCAGGGCAGACAACACTCTGGACAACACGTTGGAAAACATAGGCTGGGACATCCCTGATGCCATGGCCACAGTTGTCTGAAAAGACCCACTTGCAAGGAAATGGAGCACTGAGAGCACCTGAACGTCAGGAGAGATTCCAGTCGGATGGCGGATTGGTGACATCAGGTCTGGCTCCAACTGGGTATGCAGTTCCTGGATTGTGGCACGGTCAAACCGGTAGGTGAGGATGACATGTCTCTCTTCCATTGTCAACAGGTCCACCAGCGGTCGGTACACCGGAGGATTCCGCCATCTTCTCATATGTCCCAGTTGACGGTGCCTACGAAGGACAACAGCGAAGAACCAGTCATTATTCCTCCAGGTATGTACCCACAGTTACACACAAGACTACACCACTCACAAAACCCTTCCTGTATGTGTGTTGAGTGTAGGCCTAGCTATGTGTGACGCAGTAGTAAATGAAGCCATGTGGGCCCCTGAAATGGCGGCTGCCTGACCTCCAAACTGGGACAATGGGATTGTGGGGTAACTGCGCTGGCGTTGCACACCGTCGCGGTAGGCGGTCGTAGACCGCGGCGCAATGCTGCACTGGTTAACATTGGACTCTATGGGTTCCAGGAGCCAATGAACAGGTGCGCCGGCGGTGATGATGCGCACCGCCGCGGACGTCACCGCCGCGGACGTCAAGGCTATTTTCTATCTGTTCAATCACTAGATACCTGACCTTCGACAGGAGAGGACCTACACTGCAAGTGCTGCTGTGACCTCGGTCTGGAAGCGACGATGGCTGCTGCATCTGGGGAAAGGGCCCCTGCCTTCACTGCACAGGAGTTGGAGAAACTGGTAGACGGGGTCCTCCCCCAGTACACGCTACTCTACGGTCCTCCAGACCAACAGGTTAGTACACATGGAGCACGTTGTATGGGCTAGGCCTGGGTGGAGAGGGCTGGTTGGAAGAGGGAAGGGGGCAGAGTTCATAGAACAAGAATGCATGGGAATGAATGGGCCACATGGCCAGAGTAGGGAGGGGACCACTCACAACGATGGTGCAGTTGGTAATGACTGTTCCTCTTCCCTTGTGCATGTCATGTAGGTCAGCACCCACCAGAAGAGGGACATTTGGCGTGCCATAGCCAAGGAGGTCCGGACCCTGGGGGCCCACCAGAGACGGGGCACCCGCTGCCGTAAGAGATGGGAGGACATTCGCCGCTGCAGCAAGAAGACGGCGGAGGCTCAGCTGAGGATGGCCTCCCAACTGTTCCCATGAGGACCAGGGTCAAGACTGATTTGCATATGGCTGGGTCCAAACTGGGGTGGCATGGTGAGCAAAAGAACGATGGATTAAACCCAGATCTGTGACTGGGGGTGAGTGTTTGCATTGTCAGCACTCCGTCCATCATCCTTTTGTGTTGCTAAAGTTGCCCTAAGTGGGAAGGGTATGCCCAGAAGTGGGTCCCTTGCTCACTGTGCCACTGGAATCAAGCTAGCCTGGCTGATGAGGGGTGAAACCCCGAAACCGGTCCCAGGATGCTGGTTTCTGGTCCAGGGAGAACCTGGCCTACCAGTTCGGGCTGGACTGTTCCCATGAGGAACAGGGTCAAGACTGATTTGCATATGGCTGGGTCCAAACTGGGGTGGCATGGTGAGCAAAAGAACGATGGATTAAACCCAGATCTGTGACTGGGGGTGAGTGTTTGCATTGTCAGCACTCCGTCCATCATCCTTTTGTGTTGCTAAAGTTGCCCGTCGCACCATGACCCCCCTGATGTTCCGGATCCTGGCGGTGGCCTACCCGGAGTTGGATGGGCGCTTGAGGGCATCACAGCAGACACAAGGGGGTGAGTACAACCGCATTCTGCTGACTTTGTGTGCAGTGGAGGTGTCTGGGTGGGGGAGGTGGGCTGTGGGTGTCCCTAGGCCAGGGCGAGTTAGGTAGACAAGGCCCCTCCGTAATGTAGGCCATGTGGCACTCTACCACACCTCAGCAGAGTGCCAAGTCGAGGTACAGTTGTCCCTGTGGCATCCATGTGCGCAGATGTCCACCATTGCCATGTAGGACATATCCCAGAAATTGCATGTGCAGAGGGCAGGAGCACGGCGTGAGGCAGGGGGCTGCTGCGTCTGTCTTGACCGCCAACGGTAGCGGTAATCCATGCACTAAAACTCTCTTTCTTCTGTCTCCCCCCCTTTTTCTGCTCTCCCTGTCCTTTTGTACATCAGCATCATCAGGCGGAGGTACAGTGGCACCGGAGCACGAGGGAGCTGCATCCCACATGGCCATGGAGGGCCACACCACGGACTCTGAATGCACCAGTGGGACGGAGGGCGAGGGGAGCTTCACGTCGGCCACCGGATCACCAAGCAGCGACACGGACTCGTTCGCGGATGGGGGCTCCCTTGTGGTGGCGGCACCATCTGTGCCCCCCACCTCTACAGGTACAGCCGCCACCTCCCCTACCAGCCCCACCCTCCCAGCAGCCCCTCAGCGTTCGCCCGTGCCCGCTCACCCAGGAGGGTGGGCATCACCTTTGCCCCATGCACCTCAGGCCCTGCCCCAGTCACCCCTTCTTGTCTCAGTGAGGAGGCCATTGACCTCCTCAGGTCACTCACTGTTGGGCAGTCTACCATTGTGAATGCCATCCAGGGTGTAGAACGAGAGTTGCAACACGGTAATGCATTCCTGGAGGGCATTCATTCTGGTCAGGCTGTCTTTCAGCGAACCCTGCAATCTCTGGCCTCAGCACTGATGGCAGCCATTGTCCCTGTGTCTAGCCTCCCCCCTCCAACTTCCTCCACCCAGACCCAATCTCCAGTACCCCAGCCCATCCCAAGCACACCTATAGACCAGCATGCACACAAGTCAACACACAAAAGTAGCTCAAGCAAACATAGGCACCACACACACCACAGGCACTCACGCAAGCCTCACCCACATACAGACACAGCAGCATCCACTGCCTCCACTGTGTCCCCCTCCTCCTCTTCTCCCTCCTCCCTCCCAGTCTCGTCTACACACACACCTGCATGCACCACATCTACAGGCACCATGAGTTGCACAAGGAGACCCAGCACCACAAGCCGCTCACATGCACTCACCACCTCCACTGCCATTTAGACGTCCCATGTGTCCTCTCTCAGTGTGTCTGTGACGCCCCCTCCCAAAGTACACAAACGCCGCAATCATTCACCCAACATCCATCCACCTCACGACAGCCTCCAGTACCTGCACCCAAAACAGCTAAAGTGACACCTCTGACAACCACCTCCTCTTCCTCCACTCCCAGACCCCCTCCTGCTACCCATCCCAGTGTTCGTCAGAAACTGTCCCTCTGTAAAGATGACCTTTTTGCCCCCAACTCCCCCCTCCAATTCATCAGTCCCGTCGTAGCGCCTCAGCCAAAAAGCCTCCAATACTAGTGGTGCCTGTTCAAGGTATGTGGAGTGAACCGGCCACCAGGGCAGGCAGTGTGACCCGGAGCCAAGGCACTGGCAGCCCACCCCCTGTAAAGGCTCTAAAATTGGAGAGTGGACGACGGGACCGTGTTAAGACTCCTGGTGGAAAAACAACTGACATGGGTTCCAAGGGGATTGGAGAGTCAGCTGTGACTCCACCAAAGGTGGGGAAGGGCCAGAGGAAGTCTGCCCAGCCTGTTGTGAGTGTCACGGCGGAGAAGTGCGCCATCATTTCCGGCGGTCGACACACAACCTCCAGCACCGTCGTCACTGGTATAGAGACCACCGCCAGAGTCACAGCCCAGGAGGGCCCAAGTATTGTCACTGGTCCAGAGACCACCGCCGGAGTCACAGCCCAGCAGGGCACAAGTATCGTCACTGGTCAGGAGACCACCGCCACCGCCGGAGTCACAGCCCAGGAGGGCCCAAGTATCGTCACTGGTCCAGAGACCACCGCCACCGCCGGAGTCACAGCCCAGGAGGGCCCAAGTATCGTCACTGGTCAGGAGACCACCGCCGGAGTCACAGCCCAGGAGGGCACAAGTATCGTCACTGGTCCAGAGACCACCGCCAGAGTCACAGCCCAGAAGGGCACAAGTATCATCACTGGTCAGGAGACCACCGCCACCGCCGGATTCACAGCCCAGGAGGGCACAAGTATCGTCACTGGTCCAGAGACCACCGCCGGAGTCACAGCCCAGGAGGGCACAAGTATCGTCACTGGTCAGGAGACCACCCACACCGCCGGAGTCACAGCCCAGGAGGGCCCAAGTATCGTCACTGGTCCAGAGACAACCGCCACCGCCGGAGTCACAGCCCAGGAGGGCACAAGTATCGTCACTGGTCCAGAGACCACCGCCAGAGTCACAGCCCAGGAGGGCACAAGTATCGTCACTGGTCAGGAGACCACCGCCGGAGTCAGTGCCCAGGAGGGGCCCGGATGCCACAGCCCCGCTGGGTAATGATGGAACGTCATGCCACATACCAATGCCCAGTGTAGAGAACGTCATGCCACACACCAATGCCCAGTGTAGAGAACGTCATGCCACACACCAATGTCCGTATCAAAACCGCCATGTCAAAGCACCACTGAACAGGGCAAAGACCGCACGGTCAAAGCACCGCTGAACAGGGCAAAAACCGCCATGGCAAAGCACTGCTGAACAGGGCAAAGACCGCCATGTCAAAGCACCGCTGAACAGTCCCGAACCTCAATGTCAAAGCCCCGCTGAACAGGGCAAAGACCGCCATGTCAAAGCACCCCTGAACAGTCCTGAACCTCCATGTCAAAGCACCGCTGAACAGGGCAAAGACCGCCATGTCAAAGCACCGCTGAACAGGGCAAAGACCGCCATGTCAAAGCACCGCTGAACAGTCCTGAACCTCCATGTCAAAGCACCACTGCACAGGGCAAACACCGCCATGGCAAAGCACTGCTGAACAGGACAAAGACCGCCATGTCAAAGCACTGCTGAACAGTTCTGAACCTCAATGTCAAAGCACTGCTGAACAGGGCAAAGACCGCCATGTCAAAGCACCGCTGAACAGGGCAAAGACAGCCATGTCAAAGCACTGCTGAACAGTCCTGAACCTCCATGTCAAAGCACCGCTGAACAGTCCTGAACCTCCATGTCAAAGCACGGCTGCACAGGGCAAAGACCGCCATGGCAAAGCACCGCTGAACAGGGCAAAGACCGCCATGTCAAAGCACCGCTGAACAGTCCTGAACCTCAATGTCAAAGCACCGCTGAACAGGGCAAAGACCGCCATGTCAAAGCACCGCTGAACAGTCCTGAACCTCCATGTCAAAGCACCGCTGCACAGGGCAAAGACCGCCATGGCAAAGCACCGCTGAACAGGGCAAAGACCGCGATGTCAAAGCACCGCTGAACAGTCCTGAATCTCAATGTCAAAGCACCGCTGAACAGGGCAAAGACCGCCATGTCAAAGCACCGCTGAACAGGGCAAAGACCGCCATGTCAAAGCACCGCTGAACAGTCCTGAACCTCCATGTCAAAGCACCGCTGAACAGGGCAAAGACCGCCATGGCAAAGCACCGCTGAACAGGGCAAAGACCGCCATGTCAAAGCACCGCTGAACAGTCCTGAACCTCAATGTCAAAGCACAGCTGAACAGGGCAAAGACCGCCATGTCAAAGCACCGCTGAACAGTCCTGAACCTCCATGTCAAAGCACCGATGAACAGGGCAAAGACCGCCATGTCAAAGCACCACTGAACAGGGCAAGCACCGGGTAGGAATGAATGGACCGCAACATCAGGCATCCTTATCCCATGTGAAGCTGGGACAGTAACAGGACAGGAACTTTCACGGGGAGACTCATCCAGTCTGGGGATCAGTCCCCCCCAGTACCAGTAGAGACCTGCATCTACTTGAGAGACTGTGGCTTTGCACTCCCCAGGATGGCTCAGTGGGCAAGCCACCCACTGTAGAGACTTGAGAGACTGTGGCTTTGCACTCCCCAGGATGGTACAGTGGGCAAACCAACCACTGTAGAGACTTGAGAGACTGTGGCTTTGCACTCCCCAGGATGGTACAGCGGGCAAGCCACCCGCTGTAGAGACTTGAGAGACTGTGGCTTTGCACTCCCCAGGATGGTACATTGGGCAAACCACCCACTGTAGAGACTTGAGAGACTGTGGCTTTGCACTCCCCAGGATTTAACAGTGGGCAAACCACCCACTGTAGAGACTTGAGAGACTGTGGCTTTGCACTCCCCAGGATACATCAATGGGCATGGAGCCCCGTCGTGGATCTGGCTTTGCAGTAATCCGGCTGAGGTGCCCCCCCTTCCTTTCCCCCTGAGGTGCCTGTAGTATTTCTATCTGATGCCCTGGCAGTGTTCTCTCCGATTGTGGTCAGGTATCGTTTGTGGGCCTGGCCCATGCATTTTCGGACTGTTGGTGCACGGACATTGTTATGTACATATCTGCACTACTTCTGGTATTGTATATAATTATGACTGATTTTCAATTATATATCTGTATATTTTTGTATGATATGTATATTGCCACATTACAATGTGTGACCGAATATCGCATTGTCTTTTCATTCTTCCGGGGGGATTGTGGGTTGTTACTGTGATTTTTGTGAATGCATTCGTGTGTATGTTATAATATGCGAGGGTGGAGGTGGGGGTGTTTGGTGGGTGTCCCCCTAACTTTTGCCTCCCCCCTCCCCCGTGTCGTAGGTGCAGTACTCACCGTTGTCTTCGGCGCCTACATAGCTGTTGGTCGTAGAGGAGCAGAAACACAAGGGCAGGAAGTATTTGGAGTTCCGGGTCCATGGAGTCCTCGTTCCTCGTGGGATGTGTTCAGGTGAGCGTTTTCCCATTGCAAAAGCTGTTTCCGCCGTGTTTTTATCCACGGTGAATCCGCCCCGGAAAAGGTGGCGGATTGGTGGGTTGTAATACTGTGGGCGGTACATTGTCTTCCGCCTGTCTGTTGGCGGTTACCGCCGCTCTGCTTGTTTGCACCGCCGTGGCAGGCGGTGTGTTAAAGTGGCTGTCTTTGTTGGCGGTTTCCGCCAGGGTCATAATTCCCTTTTTTGGTCCGCCGGCCTGTTTGCGGTATTTCCGCAGCTTTAACACTGTCCGCCAGGGTTGTAATGACCACCTGTGTGTATTGTAGGTTCATGCCATATTTTACTTTGTTTTGATATGCCAATATTCCTTTTTCATAAAAGCAATTATTTGACTGGACAATCATTCATTGCTGCGTTTGAACGTATTTTGAACTGTGAGCCTGTGTTCACTCCTCTGTATCTACCTCCCCCTACCAAGAAACCTTGGACTGCTCATCCCACGCTACCACTGAGAGTCAAACTCTGAAGGGGTACATGGCCCAGTTGCTCAGGATCCACAGTAGGTCAAGTTCTGGGGCATTAGGAGGGAAAGGCCTCAACCCCGACAGTTGGGCCCAGTAGCTCCTGCTTACTCTTTGGCCCTTTGAGTGTCTTCTGAAAATTGGAGGCAAGCGGTGAGGCGCCTAACATTTAGGAACCTTAGATATGGGTTTGACATTGGGCATTTCCAATTTATGCCAATAGTATGCAGGTCCGGCTTTTAAGCACAAAGGCAGCAGAGATAGACAATGGAAAACACAGAGAACCTCATTTAGATCTTGGCAAAATCGGGTTTCTGTTGGCTTTACCCCAGCCCCCTTGGCGGTCCTCTCGTTCTATTCAGATGTTGGTGGTCCCCTAGATGAAAGACCGCAGATGAACTGCAGTCACCACTAGGTTTCTCCAACCGCGTCGAAAACGCCATAGGCAAAAACGGCTTGCAGCAGGACCCCAGCCACTTTTACTGCTGAGCCAATCATGATGTGCCTTCCTGCTGATGCAACTGTGGTGGCTAATCCACCACACCTGAGTTGGCTGATAGGGAGGGATAAAAGCACAAAACTGACCTTTTTATTACTTTTTGCATTTCCTGCCACCATAAATCCAATTGTACAAGTCCCACCTTTGCTGCTGCTACTGGACCAAGATGAAAATTAACCCCGCCATCACCAGAACTAAAGGTAAGTCACTGTTTTACCTGTCATCCTCGGATTTGCCTGTGTACATTAGCACTGAACTTGTGCATGTTTATAAAATACTTGCAAGCACCATGATGTGCAAGGTATATGTCTGTAATATGGTAGTTACAAAACCCAACTCAACACATCATTAACAATCACCAATCTGGTGCAAACTGTCTGCATGCCAATGGAATCCTACACAAAAAGTCACAATTCCGAAATGGGGATGTGTCCATACTGATCATTTAACACAAACTACCATATCATAGACATAAACAGTACACATCATTGTAAATACAGAAAGCCCATATACTGTAGTATTTGCACTACACAATGAAACAAGTGAGTTTATACAGAATGTACAACCAATGTAACCTCTAAACTTCAAACATGTCAGAGATGTATTAAGGTCACAGGTACCCTTGGTTTGTGCAATTTCTGTTACGCATTGGATGTCATTTAACTCTAAAGTGTCATGTTCCCTGTATAATGCACTTGTATTTAAAACAAACATAATGTTGAAATTAACACACACAAACATTCTCAAGTCACAAACATTGCAACATATATAATTGTGGTGTAACTGTCCCGTAAGAGGATGGATGCTTGCACCAACATCAACATGCCCATCACAAAAGTTCATCACTAATGTATTCACAATATAAATATGAAAAAACTTTAATCTATGCATGTCTGTCAGAAATGGGAATATGTGCATGTCATACACATTAGCATAGATAACACAGTCAGCATACAATTACCAACAATATACAAGTAATGGCAGGACAAAGGTATTCAAAATTCAATATATTGTAATATGAAAATGAGATAATTTTCACAGTGCATTTTTTATTGTTAGGAGCAACAAACAATGCTGAAATTGCACTGAACTTGCCTCCTAATTGCACTACCAGTTACAACCTCCTTGGGAAGGGGCATCTATTGGGCACAGAGCAGGCCCCTCAATGACCCTACCTGGGAGGGGACATTTGGGAGGGGTGGTTATTTATTTGGGAGGGGTGGTTTTGGATGTGGGAGGGGTGGGTATGTGTTTGAGAGGGATGGGTTTCTGTGTAGGTGGGGTGAGTTGGGGTGTGTGAGGGGTGAGCTTATGTTTGGGAGGGGTGGTTCGGGATGTGGAGGGGGCCACGGCAAATAAAAGGTCTTCTTTAGGAAAATATGTAGGATGGTTGGCAGGGAGTTGGGTTTGGGAGGTAGAGGGAGTGGCAGTTGGTGATGTGTGTGTGTGTGTGTGTGTTTGGTGAGGGTGCAGTTGCCTGTGGGTCTGATGTATGTGGTGAATGTTAGAGTGTGTGCTTTTGCTGGGTGTTTGTTGGTCGGGTGAGTGTGGGCATTTGTGCCCTGTGGGTGTGGTGCTTGTGGATGTGGTGGTGCATGTTGACATAGTCGTGGTTGTGGTGTCTGCAGGTGTGGTGGTAGTCATGATGCATGTGAGTATGGTGGTGGTGTCTGCTGGTGTGGTGGTGCATGTGGGTGTGGTGGTGGGGGCGGTGTCTGCTGATGTGTGGTGGTGCATGTGGGTGTGGTGGTGGTTATGGTGTCTGCAGGGGTGCTGGTGGTAGAGGTGATGGTGGTTGTGGTGGTGGATGTGGTGTCTGTATGTTTGTGTGTGTGCCTGTGCCAAAGGGACAGGGGCAGTGGTGGTGCCTGTAGCAAAGAAGATGCCACCCTTTTTAGGGGGTGGGTTTCACCAACTGGTGGGGGAGCAAGAGGTAGGGTGGAGATGGGAACGTGGGTGGCAGACAAGGATGCAGATGGTAAAGTCGTTGTAGGGCCTCCCACCACTAGTGACTGGTCTTCTGTGAAGGCCTCTGAAGATGATGTAGAAGAACTTGTGGCCTCTGTGCCAATCTTCTCAACATCCGTAGCACTGTGTCCCTCAGTGTAGGTGATGTCAGCACTGGAACCACAGTGGCCAGCTGCTTCCCCCCCAACGTTGCCAATATCTCCTCCACCTGTCCCTGATGATGCTGAAAAGATGGATACAGCAGTTTGATTGTATCTGTGTAAATAGATTTGTCTACATATTTAACTAGCTTCAAGGCTCTCAAGCCTGATTTCTTTATCCTCAGTATCTCATGCATGTCGGGAACATTTTCTGAAACCATTTGCTCACAGTTTTGAAGTGCCCTATGCTAGCTCCTATATCATGTATGCCCTTGTCTCTTATCCACTTTTATTTTTCTGCATTAACTGTTTCACGCCTCTGATTGCTAGGGCTTTTTTGTTTAGAATACTGAACTTAAGTCCTCAAAAATTACAGTAACCAGAAATACATTTGTACAGTGTGTTTATAAGATCAAATAATCTGCATCATTTACATTCACCAAAAGTAAAATATGGATCTATGTGTGTCCACAAATACTACAATGTTCTACCAATATGTCTGTGAACTAAAAGACTGTGGGGGTCATTCTGACCCTGGCGGTCATGGACCGCCAGGGCCAACGACCGCGGGAGCACCGCCAACAGGCTGGCGGTGCTCCCATGGGCATTCTGACCGCGGCGGTACCGCCGCGGTCAGAAATGGGAAACCGGCGGTGTCCCGCCGGTTTCCCGCTGCCCAAGGGAATCCTCCATGGCGGCGCTGCAGGCAGCGCCGCCATGGGGATTCCGACCCCCTTACCGCCAGCCTGGCTCTGGCGGTTTTGACCGCCAGAACCTGGCTGGCGGTAACGGGTGTCGTGGGGCCCCTGGGGGCCCCTGCAGTGACCATGCCAATGGCATGGGCACTGCAGGGGCCCCCTAACAGGGCCCCACCAAGATTTTCAGTGTCTGCCAAGCAGACACTGAAAATCGCGACGGGTGCAACTGCACCCGTCGCACCCCTTCCACTCCGCCGGCTCCATTCGGAGCCGGCATCCTCATGGAAGGGGGTTTCCCGCTGGGCTGGCAGGCGGCCTTCTGGCGGTCGCCCGCCAGCCCAGCGGGAAACTCAGAATGACCGCCGCGGTCTTTCGACCGCAGTACGGTCTTCTGGCGGTTCCCGCCAGGCGGGCGGCTTCCGCCGCCCGCGGAGGTCAGAATGACCCCCTGTTTCCTTTGTCTGACCTTACTACAAGTAACTAAAGTATATTTCAAAGTACTATATATCATGTGGAGTCTGTACTGAATTAACTTAGCAATGTATTAGGCCACTATGCACATAACTATGCTGTTGAAGATATTTATTTTAATATTTTTTTTGCGGATTGAAAAATTGATTTAACAGCATGAGTAAATACATAGGCCTTGACACATTTCTAACTCACTTCAGTACATAGCAAAAACATTTTCACATTTCCAAAAGAGTCATGTTTTGGGCCTGATATTGACTTTTCAAGATGGGCTACTTCAACATATATGTGATGTAACCTTCATCTGCAAATGTTCCTTTAAGTATCACATTTCTCACCATCATTGATTTCTAATCTGGACATAACTAAGGACACTAAAATGTTGTTTGGAGTACGTGTAACTTTGTCACCAATGTGGACACATTCCTGTCTGTTTCAATCAAGACAGTTTGGCTAACAACATTATGATGGTTGAAACAGACTGGCTTACATACACATTTGTGAAGGGCTAAGCCTTCTTGCCAATCAGCTACCTTCACCATGAACTGATTTGCACCTTGCTGTGAGAATATATTTTTAACACGTTTTGATAAGGAATGATGCTACTGTACTCGTGTTTCAAGTCCTTTTGGACCAAATGCTCATTATAATTTGGTCATTGTACCAACTTACCAATGTAAAGTCTGAAGCATCAACTGTACCATAAGTGCTTAGTATGCCATTTCACCTGTAATAGGACCTTTATTACCTACTCACATTTGTGATGGAGCACCACAACCTATCCAATCATCAAATATTTGGTACTACTGTCCTTCATAACATCTAAAAAATGCAAGTACCCCTTTCTTCTTATGCAGCCATGTGCCTGCTTAAAACAGTACTTGGCATATCATGAGGAATCTGGTGGCAACCATTAGAACAAATCAATACACCAAACATAGCATCAGACACCATCTGAAAAACATGCACCTCCGGAAATCCTTGTGTGTGTTGGATGTGTGTCAACCTTCATGTTGATGCCATACTACATTCATATGAAGAAAAAAGGTTAAATAACAAGAATAGCTCCAAAGAATAACTCAGCCCATTGATGCTGCTGTTGGGCCTTCAACCATCCATCAATCTCTGGGTAGACCCTCGCAAGGATGCGGGCCATTAGGGGTTCCAGGGCACGGTGCATGCACTTGCTTCATTGGGAGGACTGGCCAAACTGGACTTCGATTGACTTTTCGGTCCATCATTGTCAGTTCTCACACCTCTTCCTGCAGTACAGGCTGCACCACTTATGGACTTTCAGGGCCGCACCTTCTTGGTGATGGCCTTCCAGATTTAGTTTTTTTGATGGACGTTGGCCTTTATGCATGAGAAACCATAAAAACAAAGATGTTTTGAGTGATTTTGGTTGTCTGTAGTAATGTGACACAATGTTGTTGCATCTCTCACATGCATTCCCAAAATAGTCAGTATAAATTATTTTCCAACATTGAAAAGTTCCTAAGAAATACTAATTTGCAGTGATCAGTTGAGTAACCTCTACACTTTTATCTCCTCATGTTACCAATCCATGCCACAAACATCATCTAGGCCTCGCCTATGAAACCTTTCCTGTAGCGAGACCCATTCCAAATCATTGTGAGCTACTAAAGGCTAAACAACCTGTACATTATTTGCACATACCACCATGCACAGTTACATTGGCCTAATGCCTACTCTTATAAGAGTCAGATACTATGGTTTGAACCACATACAGTGAATAAGGGCAGTATGGAAGGGCTGCCATGTGTCAGCAAGAGCACAGTTTTTAGTGACGTATAAACAAGTTTGTGTAGTAAAGGGTCATACTTGTGTGGGTGATTGAGAGCATGTGCCATTTAGACTTGCAGAACAGCACCAGGACATGTTTAAAACATAGTGATACTCTTCTTCCAAAATATGGAATGCAGTTTAACGTGAAAGAAAAGCACCAGACAACTCCATATCTTAAAGGTTTCTTCTTGCACTTCACATTTCTCTCATTTCGACATGGGCTGTATGTTTTCACTTATACTAGTGATACAGTGTCTACTGGCCACTGGAAGTAAAGGGCCTGTAGTTTGTCTAATGAAATCTGGAATTATGTGTAACATGAACTGAAAAATCAGATTATTCTTTCAGGTGACTTCATTTCAATGTACAGACATTTCTAATATTGTCAAAAACATTCTATACCCAGCTAAATTATTTAGTTCACTACACTCCAATCACAGTACTTCACTCATGAACAAAAAGGGACAAATTAGCCTGTGAACAAGTTACTTAGTAAACCTTTCCTACTCAAACATATACCTGTTCCTCTGGGTTCCCATACAGCTGACTGTACAGGGACAGAGCCTCTGTGGTGAGGAGTTCAAACTCTTCAGGGGAGAAGGCAGGGTCCCTGTTACCTGCTTTGGCCAGCACCCTGGCTCCCAAAGGTTGGTAACAGTAGCAAAAGTCAAAAAGGTAATATTGAGTGCAGTGTTAGGAGGCAAGTGACCTTTCTTCCAGATGTCATGTACAAATACACAGCATATGCGATCCGCGATGGAGATGGACACAGTCATTCGCTTTCATGTGTAGCCCTCACACATGCTAGCCTATGGCTGTGTCTGTTGTGGAGTGTTACCCCTACTACACAGTCAATTTCTGCAGTCGGACAGCCAATGTCCTGAAGTCACAGTCAGAAGGACACCATTTTAGGATGTGAAGAAGTGTATTTTTGTTTTGTGTGTCACCACCACTCAAAATGGTGGCTAGTTTGGTTACCAATGTCAGAAACATCCAACACTGTTTTGCAAAAATATGACACATTAAAAAGTGAGCTGTTACTGTGTTTAACATCAATAGTGCCACTGTGTATGTTATACCATGTTATACAATTGACACTCATTTAAAAAAATAAAAAATAACGTGCAAATAATACATTTCAAATGTATTATTTACACATTATTTGTTAAAAAAATCCAAACATGTTAAACATTGAGGTTTCAAGTTGCAACAGCATCCAAACATTTGGTGTACCTATATGACACAATATGATTACTAGTTTTACTAAGACATAAGATGTGTATTAATTATCAATGTATTGTGTGACCATTTTAAGAGTTAGTTTGTTTTCCTTAAATGCAGACATATGAATGCAGGGAGGGGTGGAAGACGATGACCTCAGGTCTTCAGAACATTTCCAGACCTTGCCACCATGGAGGAAAGGGATATCTTAAAGAAATTCAGATTAAATAGGCAAACTGTACTAGATTTATGTCACCAGCTGGAGCCTGATCTCCTGCTTCACAATATGAATACAACAGCAATATTGCCAATGTAGAAACACATGGCTTACTTCATTTTGTTGCCACAGGATCTATCCAGTGCACTGTTGCAGTATCTGTAGGCATGTCCAGCCACGTTTCAGTGGTGTGCTACAAGTAGTCCTTGCTTCAATGATGAGACACGTCAAGAGCTTCATCCAGATTCAAAGACATCAGCATTTGACCAATGTGAAAGGAGATTGTTATGTTTTCAGTTGCCTACCAAATGTGGTTGGGGCAATTGATGGCACACATATTGCCTTGGTGTCACCACATGCTAGGGAACAGGTGTACCACAATTGGAAGAACTTCTATTCTATCAATGTGCACATTGTCTGCTTACCTGATTTGTACATCTCAAGTGAGTGGGCCCGCTTTCTAGGGTCATCACATGTTTTCTTTGTACGATGGAACATCACCATAACACTGCAAATGTCATAAATTGGACCTGAGAGGGCCTGGCCTGTTGGTAACCACAACATGACTTGAGGATCACTTGCTTTAATCCTAGTTTAGTAATGGACAATGGCTTAATATGCTTTTAATCTATGTATTTATTGCTTTCCTCTAGAAGCCAGCTTGTCCTAACAGACATGGGTGTTAGCACCCCTGAGGAATCCAAGAACGCCAGGGGAAGTCTGCTTCAATGAGGTCCATAGAAGAACACAGAGGCCAGTGGAGCAGGCTTTTGGGCTCCTTAAGGCCAGATTTCACTGACAGAACAACACCAGTGGAGCCCTCCTCTCCTCACCCTTTAAGGTGGGCCAAATCACCGTTGCCTGCTGCATGTTGCACAACATCACCCTGCAACGGAACATCCAAATCATCGCAGAGGATGAAGACCATGAAGAGCCACCAGGTGAGAATGTTTGAATGCCCAATGAAGATGACAGTGGTAAAGAGGAAGGAATTGACCTATGTCAAGATGTTATAGACCACTTCTTCACTTTTACATATTGTAACATCCAATGTCAATTTGGGACATACTGAACCTATCAGTCGGTGATGGTGATTTAATAGGAATAGTCAGTTCAGGAAAGTCAAAGGCAAAGATGTTTGTTGATCAAAGCTTCCATACATTGACTACTGTGTTTATTGGCGTAGGTTACCTTTGCTTGTGCTAAATATATGTGCCCTCCTAACTTACCCTTTGACTCAAAGTTCTTATATGAAATCATTCATTTACCCTTGTGATTATGTTTTAAAATCTTTCACCATGTCATCTTCATTTGGGTCTTTCAAAGTTGTGACATTTGCAGTGATATGTTGCTGTTAGAAAGTACAAAGAGAACATGGTTTGCTCCTGGGACAGATACCCACTTTAGATGTACAGTTCTTGCCCAGAGGCAACTTGCACTGTGATTGAAAGGAAATTCTTTAGATTTCATCAAGCCTGTTTGCTTATGGACATTGCCACCAAGGCAATATGTGCTTCTTGACTTGCTCTAACCACATGTACATATCAAGCCATGCCATACTGATCTCCCTTCACATTGGCTAAATCTTCAATTTGTGTTGAATGTATGACGCTGTTGATGTGTCTTCTCATAGTTGAAATAACTGTTTGTAGCACACCAAAGGTGATTGTGACATTTCACCAGACACTGCCACAATGTAATGAAATGACCATGTGGGCTCAAATCGTGTTACTGACATGGTGTAGGATTCCTTTTGTGAGGGCAGGATGTCTGGCTCCAGCAGGGGTCATGAAACAATAATAGTTTGCCTATTTAATTTGGTTTTATGAAATGTTCCCTTTCTTCCATGGTGTGAAGGTTGTAGAATGTCAACTTCTAGAAGGTACAGACTATATGGGTTACGCATGATTTGTGAAAATCATCTATGGGTTTGTCAAAGACTTGTTAGCTACAAATGTATGACACCAATACATTGAGATTACATGGGTTCATTTTCTAGCTTTTGTTTTTAAATGGGAAGCACATGACCAAGTTGTCATCTCTTATCCGTTTTTGAAACTTATTGGTTGACAGTTTTAAAAAATGATGGTATAAGGAAGACATACAAAAGGAAATACCACAATAAATACTACACCAGTCTTTGACTTTGTCTTATGTGCATTTATTTTTATAACACAAATGAGTGAAATATCTTTGGAACCAGAATAAAAAAGAACAAGAAAATTTTGTTGAGCAGAAATTGTTTGGAGTTCAATGTACAAAATACAACTGTCCTAAAGAAAGGTAAATATGTCCATGACTTAGACCACAGAGTGAATTGTAGATACAGGAGGCACAAGATGGGTTTTATATTTCTTTCAACACAGGAAGTGGAGGTATCCTGACCCTGCGGTGTTGTACCAACTGGGGGTGGGAGGTGTAGGTGGGCCTGACTGTGACTCACTTGAGCTTTCTACCCAGACAGACCAGATGGATCAGGCATGGCCACATCATCCGGACTGGAGGAGTGGCGTCATCACTGAAGGCTTGATCCTGGTCTGGGGTGGAAGTGTCTTTTGTTGCAGATGGTGGTCGACTGGCCCTTGATGTTGGACCTAAGATGAATTACAAACAAAATGAAATTAAAGGTCTATTGTACCTCAAATGTGTCTTCCGCTACAAATGAAGCAACCAAAAAACAGAAAATATAATTAATGAAATAATTAGGCAATTGTGTGATTTTAAACTTTCTACACGTGCAGGTTAATTTACACAGATGCAAACTTCAGTGACAATGATGGAGAGATGTCCTGAAATGTAAACTGTTATTTAGAAAGTGATCATTGCATGAACCAGCCATGCAATCCAACACAGTAGAGAGGAGATTTGAGCAATATTAAGGCCTAGCAGCCTCAAAACAAGCTATGATACAACGTATTAGCATTAATGGCATTGGTCATCATATGAACACTGCAAAGTGAATTGTGTAGCAATACTACTTATATTCAGCAGGCCCAGAACATGATTGGAAACCATTGAATCAACAATCTATGATTTAAGCAGGCAAGTGGATCAAACTAGTGGGGTTACAAGAAGGTGACACCCCACTGGATCAACACAGCAGATGAAAGTGTAATACATACCATGAAATGGTGAATGACAAATATATAGAACTTTGACATTTGTGCATATATTGAAGAAAGGAGGTTGAGTAACATCACACTGCACTGTTGTTTTCCAGAGACGAAAACAGGGCAACATTGTAGTTGTATTAATTTGTTAACACCATTGACAGTACTTGTTAAAATGTGGATTACACATACCTATTGAAATGACTAAAGTGAAAATGAACACATTTACAATATGTACACACACATATGTGTATAATGTGAATATTTGAAAGTACAACTTACAAACACTATACCTTCATGTGAAAATAAATGGAGTTTGGAACCTGTTAACCTACAATGAGATAAGGCAAGGGACTAGGCAAATGTAAAGGGATGATCCATGGAGAACAACACACAATCTGACAAAACATATTGCTCATTGTTAAAAAGAGAGATACAACCATTATGCTAGTAATTTGGATGAAACAAGCTATGTTGGAGACTCAAGTTTATATATATATAATTTGAAACATTCTGAACAGCTTACTTCAGAGCAAAAATCTCATATGTGATTAGTGAGACATTACAAAGTTCAGCTTACCAGACTCCACTCCATCAGGGATTCCTGTCAAACCTTCAGGATGCAAGACCTTCTCCTTCCAGTGAAAGAGTTGTAAGGCTGGGCTGGGAGAACCATCACCAGTCCTCTGGGCCCCCAGGTGATGCTTGGAGGCCAGTGAGCACACTCTTCCCTGCAGGGGGTTCCACCTCTCCTAATTTATTTTTTTGTGCACAGATCATTAGATACAGCATTTACTCTGTTCACTATTCTAGTCCACATTCCCTTTTCTGAGATATGGTTGTATTTTGTACTTGTGCTCCAAACAATTGTGGCTCTACTCTAATAATTTCATCCACCATGACTGACAATTCTCCCTCTGTAAAAAGTGGATCCCTCCTGCCGGCCATAGTGAATGTCTAAAAACATTAAATAGTGCCACAAAAGTTGATGAAAAATAAAACAAATGTGATAAAAGTAAAAAAAGAGGGAGAAAATGAAATGAACAAAATTTGACTTCCAAGTGGCACCTTAGGCATCTGCTGCAGTGGAATGGCAAAGGACCACAGTGTGAAATAGAGGGTAATTTGTAGTGTGTTTTGTAGGTGTTCCTAAGTGTTCAATATTCATCAAGTGTGGGTTGCTAGCATCCATCCAAAGCCACAGCCATAGTACAATGCTGAATGGGTCCCACAACGGAGTCCTGTCATCATGAGACCACCTCTGGTACACCGCATGATTGTATTATCTAAATATGGTTGGGGCAATGCCACCATCCAGATGGTGCCAAAGTAATAGTCGTCAGCATTGGAGCCTGCCTCGTCAGCTGCAAGATACAGCTAGTGCGACGGAGTACTCTCCGTTGACGCAGATGGCAGTTGAACCGCCATAGATCTAAATACAGCAGTCAGAACTCTGTCAGCTTTATGGAGTACTTGGGATTGGCCCCGCGGCTGGACAATGGTATTACAGTCAAAATCTAAATCAGGACCAGAGTTGGGAATAGACCTCAGCACGGTCACTTCCAGGATTAAATCCCTTGGGTGGGGTGAGTCTAGCAGAGACCCAGAGCTTTCAGCTAGGGAGAAGTTAAGACTATCTCACGGGGAACAAGAGGAGGTGAGGGAGACAGGAGGAATGGGCCCAGGAAGCTAAATTGCGAGAGAGGGAAGAGAAACAGAGAGAAAGGGAGGAGAAAGAGATAGAGTGGGACGCGAAACAGAAGGAAAAGGAACAAGAGCCGGAGAGGGAAAGGATACCCTTTGAAAAAGAGAAAATTAGGACGGCATCAATGACAAAACCATCTATGATAAGTGACTGTGCATCCATTTCAGGCCAGGTTGTGGGGTTAGGACATCTTAGAATGGTTTGTGAGCTTTGAGGTAGCTTGTAAGGTGCCAGCCTTGAATGAGTTGTCTAAGACACCTGCTTTAATCGGTTCATGCCATTGGAAGGGACTGCTGAATTGATAGGATGCCTGTGGCACACCAGATAGTCTATGATCAAATGAAAAACTCTCTTTATAGATGGTTTGGGCCAAAGCCATCTCGTTACCTTCTGAGATTCCAGAACTGCAAGAGAGCAGATGGTGTTCTGTTTGAGACTTGGATTCATGGTGCACTGCATAATTGGAATGAGTAGGTAACAGGGATGGTATGGTGTTAGAGTGACTTATGGAGGAGTGCTCTACCCCACTTAAGCAATACCTGTCTGACCTGACAGCGAATGATCCAACGGAACTTGGAGTGTTGGCTGACAAGTGGTTAACTAACTGGGTAAAATGGGAATGTTAATGTGTGCCCAGGAAGGAGTATCATGATAAGGAAGGACAGAAAAGTTATTCCAGGTCCAAAGCAGTGACTTGCTGCAAGTGCTGCCAGGTGGGACACTTCCAGAGGAATTGACAGGTGAAAGACCCCGACTCTGCAGCACCCGTGATAGCAAGCGTATTACACATGGGTGAGGGGACCTGAGAAGGCCTAGTTGCGCTCAACCTAGTAGCTAAGAAGATCTAGGAGAGGGGCCCAGATCTTCTGAAACAAATTCATCCTAACACTATGGGGTTTGTGCAGGAAGCTAGTACCAACGGGAGGAAATGCCTGCTCTGAGAGATACTGGAGCCGCCTGCATTCTGGTTCCAAGGATATGAGTTTCACAGCCAGTGTGGAGGGATTGGAGTATCTGCTGGCCAGAGTTGATATTAAGCTCAAAGGTAAGGCAGCCTTGGTTGATGTCAGAGTAAGGTAAAAGCAAGCTGCTAGGTGTCTCTTGGGCAATTACTTGATTGACCCTGGCTTAGTCTGATAACTGGAAGCCTTTATGACCTAGGCCATGTCAGCTGTGTTGACCACAGCACAGGCTCTACTTCAGTCTCAGAGTGGTAGCAGGATCATTCCTGATTTGCAGGGACCAGGACAAGGTATTGCGCAGAAGGCAGTGACCCTACAGAGCATTGTTTCTGCTCCAAAGAGAGAGGAAAATGATGCTTCTGAAGTGGACCAGGTGTTTCAAAACTGCTGGGTTCATTAGCTGCTAGAGGGCCTACCTCAGAAAGTTTCCACAAGGATCAGGAAGAGTGCTCCACTCTTGTGGGACTTTGGAAGGAAGACCAGGAACAGGTAATCAAAGAAGTGATCAGGAAAGACTTTGTTATCTGGGAGGATGGACTGCTTTGTAGTGAGTTGGTGAATCCTGAGCCACAAACTAGCAGGAGGCTAGTGGTGCCATTAGTGCATGGGAGTTCCCTCTTGTCACTGGCCATGAAGTGCCCTTTGCAGGACACTACGGCATTAGAAAGAACCTGGATAGGTTGGGCCCTCTGTTCTACTGGCCAAAGATGTGCAGAGGCACAGAGGTGCTCGGCAGAATACGCACTGCTTGTACTGCTTGCCACATGAGTGATAACACAGGAAAGAGGACAAATGCGCTGTTAGTGCTTCTACCAGTTCAATGTGTACCATTTGAGCAGATGAAATAGATATAATTTGTCCATTTGACCACCCCCCACCTCACAAGTCAAGCTACAAGTATATCTTGATTTTGGTGGATCGTTCCAGTAAGTACTCTCAAAGCTGTACCTCTGAGGAGCGTGACTGCACGGGTGGTAGTAAGGGCTCTCCTGGGGATCTTTTTTAGGGTTGAATTATCTAGAATAATGTGGGAACAAGCTGTTCTGACATACCACTTATCCACAGCATACAACCTACCAACCAATAGCTTGGTGGAGCGGGTTAACAAGACATTAAAGAAAATGATAGGAACTCTGCCAGCGAACCTCAGGAGGGAGTGGGATCTTCTGCCATGTCTTTTGTTTGTCTACTGATAGATTCCACAGAAAGGGGTAGGGTTCAGTCCCTTTCAGCTTCTGTATGGACACTTGCTGCAGAGTCCAATCACTTTGGTCAGAGAGTGGTGGGTAGGCACCTCAGAGTCTCCGCAGAAGAATGTGGTGGACTATGTGATTGGCCTTAGGAAGCTGATGGTACAGTACATGAGTCAGGCAAAGGAAAACCTTCAGTCTAGCCAAGCAATGATAAAGGAGTGGTACGACCAGAAAGCTTTGCTGACTGGGTATCAATAAAGTCAGGAGGAGTTGGTGCTAAAGCCTGTTTGTCCCAGGACTTTGAAGGACAAATAGTGTTGGCCATTCAGGGTAGTTCAGAAGATTTATGAGGTTGACTACTTGGTGAACACAGGGCCCACAAGGGAACCCAAGAGGGTGTTCTATATGAACAGGCTAAAGCCATACCTCCAGAAAGATTATACAATGAATGCCAAGCTATGACAGAGTAAGTTGAGGAAGAAAGTGAGCCTCTTTCTGACTTGCCGCATAGTGGCATGGTGAATGGCATTGTGGAAGGGGTTCAACTAGCCCCTGAGTTAACCCTTGAGCAGCAGAGAGAAAGTAGAGAGGTGTTGGGAAAGTTTGCAAACCTCTTCTCATAAGCTCCAGAGGTGACACCTGTTTGTGTGCATGACATAGATACAGGAAACACGCTGCCACTGAAGAGCAGGATGTACACAATGTCTGACCATGTTCAGGGATGCATTAAGCCTGAAGTTGCTTATTGAGAGATGTGTCTATGGTCTAGTCCTGTGGGTTATTGAGAGATCTGTTCATAGTCTAGTCCTGTGATGTTACTACCAAATCAAGAGTTTATTGACTTGCGGTTCTGTGTGGACTACTGAGCCCTCAATGAGGTAACTGAGACTGATACCCATCTAGACCCAAGAGCGGATGAGATTGTGGATTGGTTATGTGCTGCAAATTACTTAAGCAGGTTCAATCTGACCATTGGGTCCTGGCAGATCACTTTGACACCAGAGGCCAAGGAGAAGACTACATTCTCTAAGCTGGAGGGACTGGCTGGCCTTTCAGCTGAATATTGCTTCTGCCACTTTCAGCATCTGGTGAACCATATTCTCATAGGGCTGGAAGAGTTCTGTGTAGCAAACCTAGATGATATTGCAGTGTTTAGTAATTCATGGCAGGATCGCCTGAGGCACCTAGAACAGGAATAGGCTACAATGCCAGAGGGGAAACTGACCATAAAGGCAACCAAATATCAGGTGGGGTAGACCTCTGTAGTCTACCTTGGAGGTGGGGAATGGGAAGATGTGGCCACTGAATGCAAACATCCAGTCTGTGATGTAGAGGGAAGTGTCTTCATTCATTTTATGAATCACCAGAAATTACAGGAACTTTGTGGCAAACTACGAAAGAATAGTTGCCTGCTTTGAGCTTTATGAAGCAACCAGGAAGGTGGTATGAACTGAGAAATTTCAGAAAGCATTTGAGGAACTGAAGAAGGCACTATGCACTGTACCTGTAGAGAAAGGACCTGACTACAGTAAGCCTTTCATTGTACAGATGGATGCCTCTGATAAGGAACGTTGAGCAGTGTAAGTTCAACTCGATGACAATGGTAGTGAGCATCTCTAAGCCTTTATTAGTAGGAGGGTATTACACAGCAAACCGAATTGGATGGCTATTGAGAATAAGTGCTTGCCCATAGTGTGGATCTTTCATAAATTCCACCCTTACTCGTTTGCCACTACATTTGTGGTGTAAACAAATAATAGGCCTTAAAAATGGTTGATGCCTATGAATGGAGAGAATCCCAAGCTGTTGAGATGGTCTATTTGTTTGCAAGGGTTAGGTTTATACGTAGTGGAGCAGAGAGCTGGACTGCTGATGGACTTTCCCACCTGTATTATCAATCTTACCACCCAACCTATCTAGGTTAGGAGATGGTTAGGGGTGTCCTGATCTGTTGGGACCAAAAAGCTCCCCTCATGGTGTCAGACGTGTACCCCTGCCCTGAGTGCCACAGCTGCAACAACGTCTAGATTCCTGGTGCTGATTTTTATTGTCATGCTCAAACATGAATCATGCGTGTGTGCCATGACAAAGTCATGGATTGCAGTCTTATTGTATTGGGAGAGGCACCCAAAGCACTACCCTCATGGTGGTAAAATGCTACTCTCTTTGCCAGGATTTAAGCAGCAGAAGCAGAGTGGTGACAGCATACCATATACTGATCTGTAGAAGTGAAAAGGCTTTTTTAACATGTGTGTGTGTCTGTGTGCGTGCACACATGTGTGCATCTCCGAAATTGGCATATTACACAACATATGACCATTACAAGAAAGAAAACATACACTTAAAGCAAAACAGACTAGCTGGTTTTGCCAAGCCCTGTTCCTCTTCCTAGCCTGGTTAAACACACTAATCCCACACATTTCTTTCCCTTTCTGGAGCTTTTGAATGTTAGTTTCTGACCTCCCTGAACTGCCCATATTTTTCCAAACTTTTGCTTATGATTTGTGATTCGAAATGAGATTATGGTAGAACTAACCTGCAAGAAAATGTTATCAAGACCCACGAATCAAACAAAATCTTCTTTAGAGGCTCATAGATGCACCACGACTACTGCTTAATAAGCTTGTTTTAGCTCTGTCGTGGGCTTGCCAGACCTGTAACAGGCTTCTTCTCAAAAAATTGTATTTGCCAACAACCACAGAATATGCTGGAGCTGCCTCTTTCATATTAATGTTGGGCTAGTCTTACAAAACATGGCCTGTACATCTGTCTGCATAAAAGATGAAAAGCATCTTATATGTAGTGCTTTTCAGCATGCACCTTTATCCTCTATGCTACTTTATAATGAGTCAAATCTGTGACGGGTCTGCACAAAGATTTCTCCTGAAAGTGCATTAGGATAATGACCTTCCATATCAAAGAATTAGCCGCTGTTTCAGTGCCATTTTAGAGCTTTAAAAAGTAGTAATTTCCAATAATGATGTCCTTATGTGAACTTCATTACTTGGTTTTAATCATGAGAAAGTGAAACTCGAAGTGTCACAGATTTGGCTGTAGAATATCACTCATGCGTACACTGAAACCAAGGAAACATCAGACATTGCAATCCGAAATCTTGGCAGGTACCAGTGCACATAAATAACCTTCACCCTTTCGCCATTGTGCCCCCATTTCTGACAATAACGGTTCAATTCGAAAAATACATTTCATATGTGAGTTCTGATTCTCAGCTCCGCATTTTAAAAGCTAAAAGTTAACAGGTGACAGCTTAATACAACAAGATGTGCGTTAACAGAGCTGAGGAAACTGTAAATGTGCAATGGATGGGCTCAAGAATTTCAGCAGACGTAATAATACATGAATCCGATGAATGATATAATTAAAGTGCTAAAATTAACAAGTAAATTGGTTAGCCTGTGGTTATGAAGGCAGTTTGTCACCCAGGAAGTAAAAATCAAATACTCACTGCATGCTACTTCCTTTTAAAAATGCATTTAACTTATGAGCTTCCAGCAGGGATATTTAAACAAATTAGGTGACAAATAATTCGCTGGGGCATTAAATCAATTTAAAATGTTCAGTGAATTAAACTGCATCTGTCACTAAATATTATAACTAACCACCAAAATGTGGAGTTTATTCTGAATGCTTAATAGAGAAAAAGACAAAGACTGCACAGTTCGGTACTATACAGTAACGTACTGAAAACATGCTTCTAAGGCAGTAGTTTCCGGGTCACTCCGCATCTAAAGCAGGCACAAAAACATCATTGCATTGAAAGAGACAGAGTGGGTTAAGCTAAGCAGAGAGCTCCGATGACAAATGGAAAAATGAATTGCTATCCTTCATAAGTCACCGATACATGCTGTGAGCAGACACCATGCACTTACAAATGCCTTATAAACCAATACATCACATAGTTGCTGATCCAATGTGTGTATGTAATTAACAGAACAAATTCTAATGCTCACTTTCTCTAAAGTGTGCACATTTACACTTCGAACAAAGGAAAAACATTTAGGGGCCTAATCACAGAGATAAACGGGCAGAATTATGAAAAGTGGCACTGCACCTAGTGCAGCTGCACTTTTCTTGCACGCCTTAGCTCCCCACAACACCACCATGGGTGCACCCTATTTAAAATAGGGTGCAACATGACGGTAGTTAGGGAACTAGTGTCGTAATTTTTTACTCCAGTTTGGTGCTTTGCAAGATTAGCGTCAAAAGATTTGGCGCTAATCCTGCAAAGCACCCAAAGGCCCATTGAAGCCAATGGGAGCCTCCTTTTAACGCCTGCACTGAGAAAACCCAGACATTTTTTTTAAAAAATTGGGGGGACCCCCCCTTTGCATACATTATGCCTGGTGCAGGCATTAGGTAGCACAAAGGTTTACAAAGTGGCGCAATCCATGCATTGCGCAACTTTATAAATATAGTGCAGCGCTTTTGGCCTTCTAACGCCACATTAGTGTTAAAAAATTACGTTAATGTAGCGTTGGAATGGCACTAGACTCTCTTAAATCTGGGCCAAAAACTTTACGTGATTAAATCTACAGGTGTAAATTTGCTCTCACGCTTGGGGGTAAATTTACTGCGTTTGGCTATTCACCCCAGTTGACTTTAAGTTTACTCCAAAGTGTAGACTTACATGTTTCCAGCCCCAGATACTAGGGTGTTGGGTCTGAGTTATGTGTAAAGTTACTGCTTGCAAGTTTTCGCATGTAGGTAGAACTGTGAACCACCTTGGTGGGAATCTCTGCCATGGTGGTGAACCGCCGGTATGGTGGAAATTTACTATGGGAAAAAAATATGCAAAGTTATTAACGTTTAATACTTTGTTTAAAAAAAAAACTATTTAATTCACTTTGTTGTAAAATATCAACATAAACTGAATTCAAATAATTATGGTTACTCTAGAACTCATAGAATAAAATGCTAGAGTGCATTACCTCTTAAAAAATAAATCATTCTTAAACAATTAACTAACTGAAATATATATTTTTTTGATAAATATAAATTTTAAACAAAATAAAACAAAACACCTTACCTAGTCATTTTATTTTTAATTAATAATCCATCAATTTAATTAAAAGTGGTGTTCAACTAATGTAAATTAAATTTTATTTTTATTAAAATTAAAAAGTAATTTATTTTTAATGAGTTAACTAATATATTTTAAACTAATGTATACACTATGTAATCACATAATCTAAGACAAAGCACCTATGTAGAATCAAGGACTGTGCTAACTTCAAGAATACATGATATGTCCCTACAGAGAGCAGGCAAATAGAAAATAAATTAGCATAGTCAATTAAATAAGCCCTAAGCCAAGAAGGCTCAAGTCCAGTAAAGTATATAAATCATGCAAGTTTAGTAAATAATCAAAGCACAACACAGAAGGCAAAAACATAAAATTAGTCAAAATGCATGGTAAATAAATATAAGCAAGTAGCATAAGGCTCAGTCACATGCAGCAAAGAGAATGGCATAAAGTTAAATTTCACTAATGTGGGTCAGCTCTCTAAAGTCAGGGCAAACCAGACTTTTTCATTGTCTGTATGGACCCCTTATATAACAAAATACACTATGAAAATCACATTGTTATCATAAAATGATTGAGTCATGTAATGCAGCATCATCACAACACCATTCCCTAAATGAATGGTAATACAATGCCTTTTGACCTAATGCCATTGAATGTGTCAGCATATTTTTCGTTACACTCAAAACAATGACAATCTCATGTTATGAATAGGTCTACAGTAGCACAGACAAGAATGGCCTTGAATGGATGTGAAAGACTTCGCTTGGCGGTCTTTGAGAACAAAATGTCAATACGGAGCACTACAATAGTGCACATTTTGCTACGTGGGATGAGAGGAAAACAGACATCATGCTGCATTAGGATTCAAGATGGAGTTCATGCCTAGTCCAGGCCAAAAAGTAAAATAATAATATATATGTGTTTACTGCCAAACACTTCAATGATCTGGTGCCTCCTTCGCTTTGCCTGCAAGTGTCCTCACGTATTAATTAATATCAACAACAATGCTCCACAAGGAACATCAAGGAGCACTCAGCAGGTTCCAAAATTAATTTATTGAGGCAGACACGTTTCAGCGTAACCTCGTCTTTCTCAATGCCGGTTCCCACTGCAAAACTTTACATTAGAGTTCTTTGTACTTCATGACACATGCTCTTTTGTATGAGTTATAGTTACCTTAGGGCATGAGTTATAGTTACTTGAAATAACTCTAACTATAACAGTTGAATTTCTGTGGTTTTGTGCGTGTAAAATCTGAACCGAACTATAACATCCCTGTAACCTTTGTTTTTTTAGTGAATATATAAATATATGCAAAAAAAAAGGAGAGAGCAGCTCCAGTAAGAGCACCCTGCAACACCAGCGACACTCTAGATTTGCTCAGCTCAAATGTCTGTTTATCTAGTAAAGTTTTTAAGCATAGGAGTAGCACAGTGCTGTCCATGCCGAGTTAGAGAGGGACAAAGTATTTTGCCTTTTGTACAGCAAAATCTTTAAACATAGGATTGACAAAGTGTCATCCTCACCGAGCTGTAAAATTACAAAAGCCATTTACTGCTCCAGGCACAGTATTACAGCTTTGGACTTGTTAAATACCATCCAAGCCAACCTGGAAGGAGTAAAGCATCTCAAATGTCTGCTTCTCTAGCAAAGTTTTTACGCTTTAAGCATAGGATTAGCACAGTGCTATCCACGCCAAGCTAGATAGGGATCGCCACTAGGTAGTTATAGTTAGCACCTAGTTTCTATAGGAAGAGAGTTTTTTGTTTTGTCTATAACTTTGGTGCTGCTTGGTGAATCTTCAGGAAATTTTAAAAACGTATACTTTGCTTAGTTCAGCTTCTGTCTTGAAAGTTTCATGGGGTGATCCGTCAAGCAGGGTCTGAGAAAAAGTGGGGGGGGGTCTCAAAAAAACATTTTCCCCATTCCTTTTTCCATAGGACCTTTAGACACGCCTACAGCCCAAACCACTGAATGGAATGACACTAAATTTGGCACAAAGCTAGTTTCAGTTCCACAGATCATGCTTTTCATGGTTTGGTGGGAGTCTGTTCAGTAGTTTCTGAATAATTTAAGGCCACTAAATATAGATATATAGGGACGCAGACTCTCAGTTGATCCTCCGTGGATCCTCCAGCGATCCAACTGTCCCTGTGCTCATATCTGATTGGCTACCAACACTTCAACAAGGAAGTGTTGGTAGCTATCTTGGGACTCTGCTTTAGCCAGGTAATTATAACTGCCGAATTTCTTAGGTTTTATATGAGCAAATTCAGAATGTAACTATAACGTCCCTGTAACCTTTATTTTTTTAAATGAATAAATATATAAATGTTCAATGGCATGTGTAGCTGCAGATACACTTGCTATGCATAGCTTCCGCCATCTAGTGTTGGGCTCAGAGTGTTACAAGTTGTGTTCCTTTGAAGAAGTATTTTTTTGAGTCACGGGATTAGAGTGACTCCTCCTCTCGGTCATAGTGCGCATAGGCATCGACTCCTTTGTTAGATTGTTTTCTTTACGCTGTCGAGTTCGGACGTGTTTCCTCTTGCTCCGAGATTTTAGATTCGGAAACTTTAGATCACTTTCTTTGGCCGTTGGTATTGTTTCGATCACATTTCCATCTATAGTCGAGCCAATAGTACAGTCGAAAACCAAATAATGTCCTTCTGGGTGCGAGCGCCCAACTCAGGCCAAAACCTTGACATCCTGCTTCGGAGCTGAAACACCAGGCTGCATTTTCGGGACCAAAAAAATTGCCAATTTCGGAGCCGAAAAAATATTCATATTCAGAGGTGCAAGGACTTTCCAGCCGATTAAAACAGAGCTCCAAGACATTTGATGAACAGTCCTCTAAGTCACCAAAAACATCAGAATATATTTCGGAAGACTATGACATTCAATCTATTCTTAAAATCATGGATGAAAAGCAGTCAAGGATTCATATCCACAAAGAGACAGGGAGGACCATTGCTGCATCTCCTCCACAGACAAAAAGAAAGCTGGCTTTTTAAGAACATCTTGATACTGTTCCACCACCAGCAAAGATTTTTAATAGGAAGGAGAAGCCATTACCCTTGCAAAATACTCCACCACATTCGCCACAACTTTCTTTTTCACCATCACCTGAAAGCCCACCACCATTGTCTTAACCAACTCACTCACACACTTATTCGCATGGTGATACAATTGATCCTTGGGATCTGTATGATTCAGATCCATACCAACAAATGACCCAGACCTCTGTCCTTCAAAACCTTCGCCACCCGAGGATACAACTGCATACACACAGGTCATCTCTAGGGCAGCTGCGTACCATGGGGTACTTATGCATAGTGAGCCATTAGAAGAGGATTTCCTTTTCAACACACTATCCTCCACTCATTCACGTTACCAGTGCCTACCAATGCTGCCTGGCATGATCAGGCATGCAGACAAAATATTTAAGGAACCTGTTAAAGCTAGGATTTTAACACTACTAATAGATAAAAAATACAAGCTTGTACCTACAGATCCAGTTTACATCACACATGAGGTACCTCCAGACTCTGTTGTTGTCAGTGCTGCCAGAAAAAGGGCCAATAGCCAATCGTCAGGGGATACCCTTCCCCCTGACAAAGAAAGCAGGAAGTTTGATGGTGATGGCAAGAGGGTAGCTACACAGGCAGCTAACCAATGGCGCATTGCTAGCAAGATAGGATAGGGCACACTGGGACGAAATGCAGGAATTATTACAACACCAGCCAAAAGAACATCAGAAGAGTGTTCCGCAAATTGCTGAAGGTCAGGCAATAAGCAACAATCATATAAAGTGTGCTATTGATGCTGCAAATACAGCAGCTAGGAGAGTAAATACTGCTATAACCATATGCAGACATGCATGGTTAAGATCTTCTGGATTCAAACCAGAAATACAACAGGCAGTACTAAATATGCTATTCGATAAGAACCACCTATTTGGTCCTGAGGTTGACACCACAATTGAGAAACTCAGGAAAGATTCAGACACTGCTAAAGCAATGGGAGCCCTATACACAACACCTTATAGAGGCTCCTTTCGTAAACAACAATTTAGAGGAGGATTCAAGCCCCAATCTACAGATGGTTCAACCTCCCAACCTGAACAAAGCCAACAACAATACCAGAGAGGGGGATTTAGAGGCTCTGATAGAGGACAAAACTTCAGAGCCAGAGGCAAATTCCAGGCCTCAGAAAGTGTCACTATTAAATCAAAACAGTGGCATCAAAAGCATACTACAGCTCCACACATCTCCTGTGGTTGGCAGACTGCAGCAATTCCACTCCCAATGTCAAAATATCACCACAGACCTTCAAATATCTGCAATGGTTATTGCCTAGAATTGATTTCAACCCCTCTAAACAGTCCTCATCATTATTACAGGCCGTCCCCAGAACACAAAGTTCTGTTACAACAAGAAGTACAATCGCTACTACTAAAAGAGGCAATAGAATTAGTCCCAAAATCTCAACACGGAACAGGGGTATACTCACTATACTTCCTCATTTCCAAAAAAGATGGCACTATCAGACCCATTCTAGATCTCAGACAACTAAATCTATATATCCTGTCAGAACACTTTCACATGATAACTCTGCAGGACGTCATTCCACTACTACAAAACAAGATTACATGACTGCATTAGATCTCAAAGATGCGTATTTTCATATCCTGATACATCTAGCTCACCGAAAATACCTAAGGTTTGTGATAGCGGGAAACCATATCAATTCAAAGTTCTACCATTTGGCATAACAACAGCTCCAAGAGTATTCACAAAATGTCTAGGGGTAGTAGCAATTTACCTAAGAAGACAACACATACATGTCTTTCCTTACCTAGACGATTGGCTAATAAAATCAAGCAATATTGTACAATGTCAACAACACTCTCAGTACACAATAGAAACCCTACACACATTAGAGTTCACTATCAATTACCAAAAATCACATCTTCAACCAGCACAGGTTCAACCTTACCTATTCTCAATACACAAAAAAACTTAGCCTATCCAAATACACAAAGGATAGAAGCTTTCCAAAACCTGATATCACAGATCCAGCCAAATCAACACTACACGGTAAGGTTTGTCATGAGACTATTGGGAGTGATGGCATCATGGCATAGGAATAGTAACGCATGCAAGATGAAATATGAGAACACTACAACAGTGCCTCCCACAACAATGGTCTCAAGCACAGGGTCAATGGCAAGATCTAGTGTTGTTAGACAACCACACGCACAAGTCCCTTCAATGGTGGAATCACAGCAATTTAATGAAGGGGTGGTCATTTCAGGACCCTGTGCCTCAGACCACAATAATAACAGATGCATCAATGATAGGTTGGGGAGCTCATCTCAACAACCTTACCATACAATGGGAATGGAATTCAAAACAGTTAACTTGCCACATAAACCATTTAGAATTATTAGCTGTGTTCCTTGCCCTACAAGCGTTTTAACCCCTTTTCAAACACAAAACTGTCTTGATAAAAACAGACAATATGACAACCATGTATTATCTGAAGAAACAAGGGGGAACACATTCATCCCAACTGTCCCTTCTAGCCCAAACAATTTGGAAATGGGCGATTCACAATCACATTTACTTACCAGCAGAGTAAATCCCAGGAATACACAATCAGCTAATGGACCTGCTAAGCAGGATACACCAACAGATACACAAATGGGAGATTCACTCTCAAGTACTTCAACAGTACTTTCAAAAGTGTGGAACACCACAAATAGACTTATTCGCAACAAACGAAAACGCAAAATGCCAAAACTTCCCATCCAGGCACCCACACCCTCTGTCAAGGGGCAATGCTCTATGGATCAACTGGTCAGGGATATTTGCTTACGCTTTTCCCCCTCTCCCGCTAATTCCCTTTCTGGTCAACAAACCGTGTCACCGTAGGCAAGACAACATTGGTGTACAACAGTCCTAGATCTGTTAGTAGTACCTCACTGCAAACTTCCAAACAGATTGGATTTGCTAACACAAAACAAAGGACAAATCAGGCATCCCAATCCCAGTTTTCTCAACTTAGCGATTTGGCTCCTTAAGTCATAGAATTTGGATACTTGCAACTTCCATAAGAATGTATAGAAGTTCTCAAACAAGCATGTGAACCTACAACTAGACAGTGTTACGCTAACAAGTGGAAACGTTTTGTTGATTACTGTCAATCTAAAAATATTGACCCACTTACAGCATCAATACAACATATTGTATGCTACCTACTTCATTTACAAAAGACAAATTTCGCTTTTTCATCTATTAAAATTAATCTTACTGCCATATCAGCATACTTGCAAACTATACAACATACCTCTCTCTTTCCAGTTATTAAGGCCTTCATGGAAGGACTAAAACATATTATTCCACCAAGAACGCCACCAGTTCCTGCTTGTAATCTAGATATTGTACTCACAAGACTAATGGGGCCACCATTTGAACCCATGCATTCCTGTGAGATTCAATTTCTAACTTGGAAAGTTGCTTTCTTAGTAGCAATTACTTCATTGAGAAGAGTTAGTAAAATACAGGCATTCACTCCAGAGGAACATTTTTTCCAAGCACTCAAGCATAAAGTTCTACTTAGAACTAATCCAATTTTTTTGCCAAAGGTTATATCGCCTTTTCACATTAGTCAAATAGTGGAATTGCCAGTCTTCATCCCACAGCCAGATTCAACTGCTGAAAGAGCTCTTCACACTCTTGACCGTAAAAGAGCTGTAATGTGTTACGTAGATAGAACTAAAGAGATTAGAAAGATTAAACAGCTTTTCGTTGCCTTTCAACAACCACATAAAGGTAATCCTATCTCTAAACAAGGATTAGCTAGATGGATTGTTAAATGTATTTAAACATGTTACATTAAGGCAAAACAACAACTTTTGATAACACCTAAAGCTCATTCCACAAGTTAAAAAGGTGCCTCTATGCCAATTATAGGGAACATACCAATGGCAGACATATGCAAAGTTGCCACATGGTCTACACCGCATACATTTACAAAGCATTACTGTGTAGATGTATTTTCAAAGCAACAAGCCAATATTGGTCAAGCTGTCCTAAAAACATTATTTCAACTCCAACTCCTACAGGCTAGCCACCGCTTCTTTTGGGGAGAGGAACTGCTTTTTAGTCTATGCATAGCATGTGTATCTGCAGCTACACATGCCATAGAACAAAAAATGTCACTTACCCAGTGTACATCTGTTCGTGGCATGTAGTGCTGCAGATTCACATGCACCCTCCCTCCTCCACGGAAGCCTGTAGTTGTTGCAGTTTCTTATTTGTACATATGTAGATACATTTACACTTGCATGGACATCTTATTTACTTATTATTTTTATAGCACATCTCTATTCTTTCACTCTATTACTCCTTCCTACACCATTTTGGGAGAAAACAATCTAACAAAGGAGTCGATGGCCATGCGCACTATGACCAAGAGGAGGAGTCACTCGATCCTGTGACTCGAAAAAAGACTTCCTCGAAGAAAAACAACTTGTAACACCCTAAGCCCAACACTAGATGGCGGAAGCTATGCATAGCATGTGAATCTGCAGCACTACATGCCACATTCCAATGTACACTGGGTAAGTGACATTTTCCATATGCATATTTGTATAATATATATGTGTATATATATATATTATATATATATAGTCACACACACATATATATGTCTATATACAATAATTAATGCTCAAAATATATATAAACACACACACACACACATATATATATATACATATATATATATATGTATATATATATATATATATATATATATGTACACATACATACATACAATATTGAAGTCTCACAATATTTGATTTGTTTTAACAATATTTCCTACGTGGTGCTAGACTTGCTCCATGTCTGAGCTGGAGTACATTTACTACTACTTTGTCAGGTTTAAGGAAGTAGTAACTTTAGAAGTGCATTTTGTGAATAGCAATAGTCTGTTTTGTAGGTGAGTATTTGTATTGGCATGCACCTTCACTAAACTCCTCCATACCCTTCTCTAAATCCCTCCTTATCCCTCTCTAACTCCCTCCCATTTAGTAGTAAATATTTTCCATGCCCCACCACTCTCCTAGTCACTCCCACATTTACGACCAAGGGCTACAAAGTTTAGCGGCCCAGTAAACGGGCTGGATTTCACCTTCTATGAGTCACCTATACTGGGGGAACTAGTAACTTTATAGGTGGAGAAAATCTGGCTCATTATGAGTTGGACCCTGAGTTTGCAATAAGAAATGAAGAGTTACCTTGCAAGTTTGATTATTTCTGGTCTGATTCTCCTGGTAATTTCCAATTTTGGTCCAGACTTTCACCTGGAGATTAATATTGGGGTGAAAGTTAATAGTTCTGCAGTGTTTCCGCAGATTTTATAAGTCCAATGGAGCTGGTCACTACTGTTGCCTGCCTCATCGGAATTAAGAAGCCCCTTGTAATGGGGCAAAGGTGGTAAACTTACATGTGCAAGATCCCCGCATAGAAAAAGGAAAGGTAGCACTGGATATCCACATGTAGATTTGTAAACTGCATTTTGTAGTAAGTAATACTAGTGTAGTAATAATTTATATACTACAAAAAGCAGTTTGTGAATTAGACTCAAATAGTCTAAAGGTTTAATTGCCTTCGAATATATTGTTAACTGCTTATGGCTGAGCATCAATACATAAATGTACAATCAAAAGTGGCCAAAACACATTATTGTATCTACTAATCATGGAACAAGTAGCTCTCCCAAGGTATGTGGCAATGAATAATGTCAAGGTAAGGTAAGCGCCATCCGTGAGACACAATTATAGAGTCTATCTTTGGGTTCAAATAGGAATGATGACGATATGAAGAGGGGACAGCTAGGGTCACATAAGAGAAAGGAAGGAGATGTCAGCAAAAGTAGAGTTTGCCCCCTGTTGTGTCAACGGAGTCTCTTTCTCATCTCTACATGGTTTGCTTCCCACCTACAGGTGGCACGAGTGAAAATAGTTCAATGCACTAACAGTTAAATATGAAAGGCAGGTTTTTGTAGCCCCGACGAGCTCCACTTAATACATAGTTGAAGTGTCATCAATGATTTTGGGTTACTAACAGTCCATAAACAGGGAGCCATGGACACTGTGATGATCCGAAACAAACCTTTTTCATTCTCTTCAATCACACACACAAACACACAAGATGCACTAAAAAAAGACACTCTAACTAAAAAGCATTCTTATTTCAACAGGTACACCCTGTTGCTGGACACATCTAAAATAGGCACACAGAATATGATTAAAACAGCACAAATGCATGTTGTGACTAACAAGAATAAAATTAAAATTTCTACTATGGTTAAAATGTCATCAGAACACCTAACATCCTAAACCTACTTCTATGCGCTACGTTAGGAGAGCGTGGAGAATAGAATAACTAGCATCTAGGCTTTCTTAGGGAGAATGACCACACTGTATACCTTGTTTATTGAAAAACGCTACAATTATCATGACTCAGGGAGGCCGTGTTACCTGTGAAAGGTAAACACTTGGCACATCAGCTCCTTCCAAACTCAGTTCAGTATCAGCTTTTAATAAAACATCAAATACGGCACCATCTTTGGTAGGCAGGATCACTTCCGGCAGTAGCATGCTCACTATAATCTGGGGTGAAGGACCTCTCCAAAAAGGTGGTCAATTGGCTGTCCTTTTATATTTATATCTTATCGAAGAAGGAATTTCCAATATCAGGGAACACTAGGACCCTTTCTTGCAGTTGGGTATGCGTACAGCAGCATTATCAGATAGGAGAAGCCCCAATTTTGCGGAGGGTGGCCTCCAAAAATGGCCATTCAAGCGAATTGAAAGCCTTCTGTGCCTCCAGCAGGGCTATCGCTGCAGGGACCTGTGGAGAGTTGCAAATACTGTACAGCGATTGATAGAGGTGAATCTGTGTGGCACAAATCATGACTGACCTGGCAAAATAATCTGATCTAACAACAAGGACAGCCTATTGGCAATCAGCTCTGCTAGTATTTTGTTGTCAAAATTCAATAATGATAAGGAACAATATGAGCCATATATCGTGGGTTTTTTTCCTAGCTCCAGGAGCAAAGTGATCACTGCTTCTCTAAGCGTGGAGGGGAGTACTTTCTGTACCACTGCCTTCTGGTACATTTCAAGGAGGTGAGGATTCAGGGGATTCTTCTATGTCTTATAAAAGACACCTGTGAATCCATCCAACCCGGGTGCTTTGGAGCCATCCAGCGCATCTATGACCAGTAAAAGCTCCTCTTCAATGAAGGGCTCACTGAGGAATTGTTGTTGTTCTGAACTTAACCAAACCTTAGCCACTTCCTCTAAATATTGTAGGAGAGCTGGGGAGCTGGAGGTAATCCGGACAGTATACAACTGTTTATAATAGTCAAGGAGTTGTGCCTTGACGTTCGTAGTGCCAGAGGCTATGGTGTTAGCCAGGCTCTTTATCTCAGGGATATAGAAGGCATATCTAGATGGGCAAAGAGGAGGGGCAGCGTGCAACTGGGCCTCTTCCCTTTCACTATATCAGCGTGCCCTGGCATATTTACCCATAAATGTAAGCTTGCCCTCTGAGAGGTCCCCGAATTCATCCATAAGGCAGGACCTAGCAATGATGTTTCAGCAGGGTTGTGAACATAGTAATCATCTAGTTTAGTCAGGGCGGCCTCTACTCAGGCAAACTCCCAGTGTGTAAAATGCAGCACGAATGTTTAAAGATAATTATTTCCCAGATGTAAGCCTCCTATAGCACCACCCATGATGGGGCAGAGGGAGTGGATTTTCTCACGGAAAGCATCATGCAGGGCCAATGCGGAAAAGTGCTACGGGCATTCTATGTTGTCCATGCATGGGATGTATAGCTCAAGTCGGACTGGGGAGTGCTCTGAAAGTGTGAGTGGTAGATGGGCTGTGCTGCCCTGCCATGTCATGACCAGGGGTGACAGCAGCCAGAAATCAGTCCGCGGCCAAGTGCCATGGGGGGCAGAATAGAAAGTGTATGGGAGCGTGGTGCTGGTGGAGAGTCGTCAAGGATCATGGAGGGAGTGTGTTTAACATATGTCATGGAGAACCAGCAGTGATCAAGGCTTGTTAGAGGAGTGGGGGAGGTGGTGTCCAGGGTTGGGTCTTGTGATAGGTTAAAGTCACCCCCAGTTATCAGGTGTCCAGCAGGTTCCTTTTTCAAGTGCGACTGTATTGTGTGAAAAAACTGAGGAGTATCAGTGACTGGACCATATATGTTAACTAAAGCTATTTGGCAGCCAGCCAGAATGTCCCTCACCAGTAGAAATCTGCCACTGTTGTCTGCTATGGTGTGTTGGTGATAGAATGGTAAAGATTTGTGACCCAGGATGCAAACCCCTTGTGATTAGGAGCTTAAATTAGAGATATATCGATGTGGACATCCATTTTTTGGCTAATGGGGAGGCAGAGTTGGGAGGCAGGTGCATCTTTTGCAAGAAGGGGACTTCTACACTATGTCTTGTCAGATACTGTTAGACCTACTTCCCTTTGCTGGGATTGTTAGGGCCGCAGATGTTCCACGATCAGTATAATGGCCAATGTTTGCCCTGTTGGTGTACCTGTGTCAGTCATCTATCCGGTGAAGAGTGGTGTACAAGAGTTGTGTATGAGCATGTTGTTTTGAAGCATAGAAACATATCAACAACACAGTAACTGAATACATATACAACATCCCCCACCCATACTTGCCAAAAACATGACAAACCCTTTGAATAAGGAATCAACCCATAAGATCATGTAACATGGTATCAACCATGGATGGGTGGCAAAGCTACTGTGGATAGGCCCCATTTCTCCACTATGCTACAAGGAAAGAATGAAGTCGTATGGAGGAGCCCCGGGAGGGGGGCAATTGACCCGGGATGGCAGGACCCAAGCCAAAGGGAGGGTGAATAGGCATCGGAACCCAGGTCTCCGTTTGCATCATAAAGCAGCTTCTGGGGCTGCACTCTGAACTATCAGTCCGAGGTGAAGAGTTCCTGGCCGGCAGGTCCGGAGAGATGCATTGGTGAAGCACTCCTAGACATGCGATCCCAGCATGACAGTGTCTTAGGGAGATTCATGCAGAAATCCAGCACTTCAGTCGGCTTGTCAAAGATACGTGGTTTCCCATTCAGGACAACTACACGCAGTCACGAAGGCTGTCTTGGCTCCCTGACATTTCCGTCTGGCCTCCTGTGCAGCTACTGTGTGGTCAGGATAGATAGATATTGTGGTGCCCCGATATTGTGAAGGAGCTTTTTCATGGGCCAAATGCAGGGAGATGTCACACTCCCTAAAGTTGAGCAGGTGGGAAATGATTGAGCATGGGGAGGGCACAAGACACCGGCCAAGCCATAAGAGATCTGTGGGTGCGTTCCACAATAAATGTAGATGTAAAGCTGGAACGGTCAAAAAGCTCAGTAGGCAAATGTTCTACAAAAATGTCCACACATCCCATGTTCATAGTCTCCACTACCCCAAGGATGTGTATGTTGTTTCATCTACTTCTCACCTCTAAGTCCTCGTTTTTAATTGTGAAAGTGCAGAGATGGGCTTCGAGCACCTCCAACCTTCTGGCGTGTTTGGTAGTGGCATCCTTTGTCTTGGATATTCAGTCCTCCTCCTGGTCCAGATGCAGGTTCTGGCGGTCAAGGTTCTCACCCATGCAGTCCAGGCAAACCGCCATTGTGTCAAATCTAGCACTGATGACCTTGAAGCCTATGCTGAGCTCCATCAGAATGGGAGCGGTGCTGCTCGTCAGCGCCATATCATCGTCTCAGTGAGCTTCCTGCTCCTGCATGGCGGTCTCTCCCTGTTGTTGCAAATGTTTTTGCCTACCAAAACTAAGTCTGCGATGCCTGGGGTCCGATCTACCCATGACAGTGCGGGTCATGTACCAAAGTTAAGTGTGCACTGTAGCCAAGTATCGCCGCTGTGTCCTTCAGTGCGCGATTTATAGTGGGCCCAGGCAGATGACGCAGTGCAGGCCCAGTACTCTCCCACCGGTGAAGTCCGCACCTCTCTGCAATGGGGCAAACTGGGACAGTGGAGGGGACAGGTGCCCCCTATAGATCCGCTGCCCTGCAGCCAATAAACTGGCATTTCAAAGGTGGGGGGTGCACGCATGGGGTCTCTACAGGCCACTTTCCCAGTGGCCCAGCATCAGCGTGGGCCCCAGCGCCGGCCACCAGGCAACGGCCACAGGCAACACTCCACAGCCCTGGTCTGTGCCACACAGCATCCACAGCCCCCAGTCTTCAAGGTTGGCCCAGGCTTGTCACGTAGGAATAGTGGGGCGGGCCTCATGAGCCGCTTCGCACAGCTTGAGTGGGCCATGCCTCAAGCCGGCCTGCAGCCCCTGTCACTGCAGGGCCTCCGAGGGCCAGCAGCCACACTTAGGCCGCAGGCTCGCAGCGCCTCCTCCAGATCTCCAGTCTCACCCGATTCTGGCCATCGGCCAGAGGCTGTCCGTCACCCAGGCGTGCCAACAAGTTTCAGCTGTGGGTTCGGTTCATTGGGCTCTGCCGTTACTGGGGCCCAATCCGCCTGGTGCTTTAATGCCGCACAGCCATCTTGGTTGCCGGCATAGCCACGCCCCAAACAACAATAATTGTTGAGAGCCATGTGATGAGTAAAAACACTTCTAGAGAAGTCCAACCTCAGGGCCAATGTGGAATCAAGAACCTGTCATTGAACCGACAAAAGGTGCAAAGCCATCTATGATGTAAAGTAGATTTGGAGTGTTGTGCAAAACCCTCCCTGCAAAAGTCATTCTCATATTCAGTTATTACTAGAAAAGGCAGCAGTTTGATGATGGCTCACGTGGTACTTGATAATAGATCACAGATTTGTATGAAACATTTGCAACTGTTGTGATGACAGCATCAGATTCGTCAAAGGAGTTCATTCCTCTGTGTAGAGTTGGAGATGCAGTCATGCTAACGTAACCTTGGCTGGGAACTTGAGCTAGTTATGTTACTGTTCCCATTAAGGGGGATTTCATTTGGAGTAAGGAAAGGCTGAGATATTCTAATCCAAATTATTCTTAGTGTCTGCAATAGTCTGCCATTGAGAATCAGCCACATAGTGCTTTTTCACATGGTTAGCGGGCACCTGTCTGTTTTTCCTTGATCCTGACAAAGAGGCAGAGTAACAGTTCTTTTGCCTTTTACACCAAGGACTGTAACGGGTAGGCTGTTGGATGGTTCAAAAGCTTGCTTGCTGTGGATGTTTTTACAAAATAGATCTCCTACCCATCAGCAATGGTTCCAACATTATCTTCACTGGTGGTGGCGTCAGAATAGTTCACATCAGACAGCTTGTCTCTAACCTCTTGGATATTCTGTAACACATTCAAACATTTTTCCAGTTTAAATTGTTCTTCATCTACCACATTTCCAAGATTTTCTTGGCCAGGCACATACAGGAGAATCCCCAAAGAGAACCTTGTATGGGGTGCATACCTATAATCCTGGTCTAAGAAAGTTATTTTCTGCCCTAAACAGGTTGCTAATTTGCAGACAACTTCCCAGTATAGAGAAGGATTTCCTGTAAGCCTTAGAGGCAAACGCAGGAACATTAGCCCAGTGAAATGAATTTACTGCCCCATCACTATCAGACACTGCAAATCCTTTACAATTGCTGAGCCACTTGCTTTTCTCTGTAAACACCCCCACAGGAATCGGTAGCATTTATCAATTGCTACCAATATCAATTTATATGGCTTAACAGAATTTATTGGGCCAATGTGGTTAAAACAAATTACCCTGAATGGGATGTTGGAGACCGTGAGAGATTTTACAGAGATGTATTTATTTATTTATTTGCATAATCATTTAAAATCATTACACATTAAAAATCTTAATCCACTGATAAAAACTACTGTAATAAAGAGAAAAATGTTGACATAATAAAATATTCAGTGAAAACCAGCTTGAGGTACATTTCGACTTTAAAAACAAGTGTCATGGGGCAGAGTCATAACCTGAGGGGCAATCCTTGTGAGAGTTCTGACCTGGCGCAGCCCCCCTTAATGGTTACCGGAAGCATAGAAATGCTGTCACCGCTTTCATAACCTTTCGAAGTGAGCTGCTACTTGCGCCGATTCCCCCCTCAGGCAGGTGTAAAAGGCTACTTGACAGATCCTGATGTTTAAGGTGCGCTAGAGAGTCTTCAGTCAGAACTTTCTTAAAAGTGTCAATTTCTCACAGATGCATCGCACATGGGTCACTCTTGGCACAGATGCTGCATCGCTTGTCCACTTCCCCCCCATTCCTCCTCCGGTACCAATACACATCCAAGGGGACTATGCCAAAGCGCCTACCCATTAACTGCCGTTTTATCCTTGGATTGATGGGGAGGGACAGGTAGAGTGGCCAAGACCCTGGCTCGTACAGCAGCAAAGCCAGTCTGCCATGACCCAGGTTTTTCAATGCATGCGCATCTTGCTCTGCTGAGATTTGCCGGGTTTGTTTCATCAACAATTTGGAGGCCACTGATGACGGTAGCCAACTTTTTGAGATTGTATGTGCCTCTTGGACCTCCAAAGTCTGGTTGAGAAACGTGTGCCATTGCTTTTCCGATTTGCTTATTAGTTTCCAAATGAAGCCCTTAAGCGTGCCCTCCCTCGCACACTTGGCTTTTAGACTGTAAGCTAAAAACGTAGCATTTAACAGCCACTGTTGCGAAGTAAGACCGAACTCTAGCCGGATTTGTGTATGTTAGGTGCAATTTGGGAGCCAAAAGGCTCTTCGATAGCATGTTGGCTGTGCTCTGTCCAACCAGTTGCCCATTTTGTTTCTAAACGTCAGGGCCCCATCGGCCACTGTGAGGAAGAATTTACATCCTATTACCCTCAAAAGTGGAGATAGGTCTGGAGTGTTCATCAATTTTCTTGTTTACTTTACAGAAGACCCCTTCTAGGGAGCTAGCAGTTCCCTGTTGAGCAGTGATGTGAGTTACCAGGTGGCCCCTGTGGTCCAGCCAGACACTCAAGTATTTATAGGCGGTCACCACCTCAATGGCCTTTCCCTCATTAAACTATGCCCCGTTTTTTATCAGTTTCCATGAGATTATCATCACCTTTGCTTTGGTGATGTTCACTGTCAGACAGTTAGCTGCACAGTACCCTGTCAGTGCTGTGAAGAGTCCCTGGAGACCAACTGGAGTCTTGTCTAGCAAAACCGTGTCATCCACATACTGAAGTGATTGGATTTCGAGGCTGGCCAATTTGGGAGGAAATGCTCTTACTGATGCCAAGTGGTCTGGGAGGTCTGCCAGATAAAGGCTGAATTGGAGTAGTACCAATATACAGCCTTGCTTCAGGCCCTTGTTTGTCCTGATTTTTCCTGTTGTGGCCCAGCCGGGGCTAACCCTTATCTTCACCCAAGTGTGTGAATAGAGGGCAATGATTGCTTTTAACAGATTCTGCGGGATGCCCTAATTTCTGAGTTTTGCCCAGATTTTTCACTGACACATGCAGTCAAATGCAGCCTGGAAATCACCGAACCTCATATAGAGGTCCCTTCCCTTGGCTGACATTGCGCCTTTAATCAAGTGGGCCACGCAAATTAAGTTATCTTCTATATAGCAGCCCTTTTGAAATCCTGTTTGGGATGAGATATTAACTTCCTTGCTTCTGCCAAGACCAGCAGTCCTCGATTCAGTATACTGGTGAAGCACTTCCCTTCCATATCTAATGGTACAATCAGTCGCTAATTGGCTGGGCATGCTCAGGAGTATTTCTTATGGATTGGGATCAGGAGTGCCCCCCTCCATGTCTCTGGAATGCTGCACCCAAGTCGACACTCCTGAAATAGTGAAGCCATCACTGCAGCTCATCGGGTAAGGGCCTGCGGCAGGAATGCCACTTGGGCCCGGCACTCCTTCAGCTAGCAGAGATTTAATGCTTAGCACTACTTGGGTTAGGGTTATTGGAGGCGTGATCTCACAAGATGTATATCTGGGGTCTTCACAATCTGATTCCAATTGTTTCTTAGTACCCACTGGGTGGTTTATTGGCAGCACTTAATGACCCATAACCAGAATTTCCTTTGGTCCATGGATTTTATCACCTCATATGCGCAGACCCACCTCTTACCTTCCTCTTCCCTCTTTTGGGCATAGAGAGCTTTTCTGTATTAGAGGCAGGCAGTGATAATCCGGGTTCTCAGGATTTTATTTCCCCCCTTGTCTTTGGTCAGCTTCCATAGGGTGTTATTTAATTTGCCTTTCAGGGCCATTATTTGGTGTTTTTCACCTGCTGCCTGGCTGAAGGGGGCAGTTGACTTGCCCTTATCGCTCATCATTGAGCGAGTTAAGGTTTTCCTTAAACGGTCCGCCAGTGAGTCCAAGCTATTTGCCATAAGAGTTTTGCTGGTCGTTTGCTGAACTGTAGCCCGGAAGAGGTTCACAATTTCTCCTTACCTCTCTTGGTTCGCCATTGACCACTTTATTTTCTTGACATGCTCAAGTTGTTCCTGGCTGCCTAGATGATTTACCATTTGTCTGGTTGGCCGTGCGGCCCTGACTTCACAGCTCAGAGTGGCATGGTCGCTGGCCAGGGTAGGAATCACAGTGAACTTGACAAAGTTTCAGAATTGCACCATTGGCACCCAGATGTAGTACGGGGTGGCCATTCTGAAGCAGGAAACATCTGTATAGACCATGGGTGAGTGTGTATTGAGCCTCCTGTTTAATGTGCGCAGACCAAGATGGTTTAGGAAGGAGGCCAGGATGATTCCATGTTTTTCAGTTATTTGCACTTGCCTAAAGATCAGGGGTATGGCCCATATTTCATCGTCCAGTGTCACAAATGGGGAGTCTGGTATTGTGGGCATGAGGTTTGCTTAAAATCCCCCATGACTACCCACATGTCATCTGGGTGTGTGACCGAAAGATCTTTCAAGATGAGTAGTAATGTCGCCAGAGTTATATCTCTTCATGCTTTTTCTGGGTGGAGTTAAATGCATCCGACTATGATGGTTGTACGTTGGTTTTTTATATTTTCTGCTGTTGCAGTTCAGAGTCTGACGAAGATATGGTCCCCATTTCCTTTACGTAGTGTAACTGCAGTTACTGCTAATTCGTTCTTTACATAGATTACCACTACTCCGGAGGCATGCCCACCTGCCCATTAGGCTCCTGCTGGCGATTCATAGGCTGTGAAGTCCGTCCAGGGGGCTGAGTGGAGTGCCCACGTTTCTTGCACGGCTACCAGGCCTCAGTCCTTGATGTCATTAGTGGCTATTATCTTGGAGTCACAGTCTGTTAGTACTCGGATATTCTAAGAACTAAATTTCAGGTTAGGACTTATTGCTTAGGGGAGGTTAAGCAGTGGCTGTTTGCTAGGACCTAGAATTGAGGGCTTTTGGGAGCCATGCCCAGTCCAAAGATCTATGTGCGTGCAGGGTGCAGTGGCAGGCAGCTCCCTCTTTGTTTGTTGTTACTGATAAGGACCCTTCTATGTTTGGCGGAGGTCTGAGGCTCTCTTTGGTGCCCCTAAAACTGAGTTGGTCAAACTTTAATTTATTTTTTACCTTCCCTAGGCACCAAGCCTCGTCATCCTGCTTCTGGATGGAACAAGATGGATATTTAGGTCGGGTTGCTTCTCTGACTGTATTCCCCAACTTTCTAAGAACTTTTTATTTCTTTTTCTAGCACTTACTGGTGCACGGTTGGTAAAAGTTATTTACGTACACTCATTTTTGTCCCTAATATCTGGTGGGAGAAATGCCACTCTGTCTATATCCGCAGATGAGATGTTTCGAAATCTGGTATGTGGGCACACAGCTGCATTATGTTCTCTCTATTAAGAGTGTCTCATGTTCCTTGCAATATGTACTCAGGATATAGGATGACCTTATGGTCGCAGGAGTTTGTTGTTACCTGCTTAAAGCACTGGGCCTTGTCCTGCCATTTGACTGTTGGGGGGCTGGATTGGATTATCCTCACTGTTGTCCTGCTCTTGGGCGCTCTGATTATCAACATTCTGTGAAAATGAGTTGGAGGGAGCAATTTGTGGAATACCATAGGGGTGGGCTGAGATGGTGGCATCTTGGCAGCCTGTTCCCACCACCTCATGTGGCCCATGTGATGATGACTAGGTGGTTTTACATTGCTTCGGCCTGCTAAAGTGTCATCTGTTTGCGTCACGCTGTGGAATTACCTGATATGGTTACCATCTTCAGAGTCGTAGATGCTCTCCTTGTAACAGAGTTGGTAATTTGAGGTATACTTATAATCTCTTGAGAGACTTCCAATGTCCCGGTTTGCTTGTAAATACTGGCGGCATCTGTTGTGAGGATCTCTACCTCCTCCTTATTGTTTTGTGAAAGGTCTGGATTGGCGCAGCAAGTTGGAGTTGTTGTGTTGCAGGCTTAGTTTCCAATTGGAGCCTTGCTATCGGGGTGGAGCCAGTGTAGGAGATTTGCATTCTTTGCTCTATGCTCTATGCTCTATGTCTTTTATTAAGCTTTTTCAATTACTTTTATTTTTCCTTGAAAGGGGCTCACTATCCCTGTTCCTGGGCTTTGATGGCACTGCTTGTAGCTCTAGTGAACTCAAGAGCCAGCTCCTCTTTATTCACTCATGTGTTTCTGATTCATTGGTTGGGCCAGTGAATACCCGCTTTGAGGGCTCCCAGATTTGCTTTAGTGGGGTGAGCCTATTTTTGTGGGTGAATAATTTAAACGATGATGTGGAGGGAAGTCATTCTTGATTGCTGCACCCCTTGCTTCCTTTTTTTAGATCATCTATCAGAGAACTCAATATACCTAGAAGCGATTCTAGTTGTTTTATGATCGGGCTGCAGTGGCATAAGTCTTGGCCTTGGTCAACTGGACTGATTCTTGCGCTCTGATTATTAGGCTATTTACACAGTCCAGCTTGATATCAATTTTCGTAATTAGAGTCGCTACTGCTTATAGTATATTTATTTGGACATCAAGTTTGTCTGCTTGGAGGACTGCAGCATTGGCCATCGGGGTTAATGCCCTGTTGATGTCGTTTAAAGTGTTAGACTATGGAGATGACAGGGGACACTCTTCCTACTCGTTTGCAACGCTTTTGGGGGTCTTCACCTTTCAGCAGATGGAGCAGGAGAAGCTGGAAAACCAGTTGGCCAGGGAGCATCTTCCGCCCAGTTCCTCACGTTGTGCTGTTTTAGGACTATATTCTCCTCTTTGCAGTCTGTGAGAAAGGACAGAACTTGCATAGAGGCTTTGACTACCTCTGCGTCAGCCTGTATCAGCTTCTAGGTTAAGATCTCCTCCGTATCAAGGTTGCTGTGAGAGCTGGTGGTCATGCCTGTCTTACGTGGTGTGTGTGCATTAGGGCCCTCAGGGCCCCTTTCCCCCACTTGTGATCCCTTTGTTTTGACCGTTGTAGTACTTCTCGATGCCTCCCCTGACAAAATAGGAGATGCTGTCATTCCAGTTGCCCATACCTCTGGCATTTCCCATACAGCTAACCTGTCGTTCATGTTTATCCTCGTGCTTGGTTTTGTTAGTAGCTCGGCTGTCTGTGCTGCCAAGGGAGTCGTTGTACATTCCCATTCAAGTTTCTTTCCTCCATCTTGCATTAGCTCGGCAGGTAACACCCGTGAGCTCCTCTGGGTGCCAATTTTGCCTGCTAGATTCTTCCCTATAAGTATTATCTGCGGGCTGAGTGGCACCCTGTGAACAGCTATATAGCTGAGTGGATCTTCGGGGGGCTCTGCGCTGTGTTCTTTACAGCCATCTCGAGGGGCTTGTAAATTTCTGGGGTGTGGCCACTTGATCCTCTTTAATTGCTGGTGTCACGTAGCCTCTGATGTCATTCTTCATTTTTACGGGCGTGCTGGCATGTGTTTGGAGGAAGCTATCACCAAATATGATCTCTTCCTCATCAAACTAAATGTTTGGTAGTGTCCAGTGTTTTCCTCTCCCCACTTGTTTTGCATAAAGCATTTTGTCCTTCAGCCTTTTGGCCATCTCGTGGGGGCATTGTTGCGCTTGCCCTTGGGCAAGAACCACATATCGTGTTCTCATGGATTTCCGAATTTGCCATGGTGATTCCTTTTATGCTGGATGCCTTTGATTGGTTTGAAGCCGCAATGTTGCCCTTATATATTGCTTCTTCACTCTTTAAGACTCGCTAGGGCTCCTGGTCTGTGCCACCACTCCCCTCTCTGTGAGCGATTTTACACTTGGATGTGCTAGGAGAGGGGTACAAGCACAGAGCGACCTTAGGGGACTGCGATGGCCTTGCTGCTAAGGTATGAGAGCTGTGGGAGGAGTTGCAGCAATAGTAGCAATAAAGCTGAGAGTAATTGTATTCTCAGTTTTCTCCATTTGAGGTTGCAGGAGTCTTTAACTTGTATGCCGACGTGAAGTAAAAGCTGCAATTGATGGGTAGTTGGTGTGCTCTATGATTACCTGCCAGTTTGCAGTCAGGTGGCCGGTTTGCTTTTATCTATTTTTAAGGCACCGCCACATCTCCCCTTTGCTGTGTGATTCTTGCTTGTACCAATGTTTTTTGGTGGGCCTTCTGGGCTGCCCTGGGATCTTAGTCTTGGTCTCTTGTGGCTCAATGAGGGACAAAGATGACCCTGGAGGATGGCAGCAGGAGCAATACACACCACCCTCCCCTCCAGCAGGCTGGCCTGACAAAGGGAGTTGAGTTGAAGGGGACAAGGCAGCAGGCAGAGGTCCACAGCTCGACGGACCCAGAGGGCAGTAGGCGGCTAAGCAGGTGAGGTAGGTCAGCCTGAAGAAACGGAGAAGCAGCCGCACTCACTCGGGGTGGGACTCCCAGCAGTGGCCGACCACACCCAGAGCTCCCCGCTCCAGCCCTTTCTGCTCACTGCTCCAGGCATAGCTCCAGATGGATTGACGAATGGAGCAGGAGGTCAGCCGCAGGTGCCAAGCTGCAAGCAAACACGGCTGAGTCCCGGGCTGCCGGCCTCTCGCAGGGCTCCACCTTCTCTTCAGCAGGTAAAACACCTGTACGTAAACACGTTCGCAGCCTAAACTCGGGCCGCCAGCTTCTCATGGAGCTCCTTGCTCCCAGATTCTGGCTCCAGCACTGGCTCCGGACGGACACAACGTCAAGAGCACTTCCAGGGCAACAAACGCTCCGGTACGCTTCACCCGCTCAGGTACGCTACTGTGAGAGGAGTTGGTGAGGGTCTCTTAATAGGAGATGGCTTAGGGCCTGATTTAGAACTTGGTGGCGGGGAATACTTCATCATGAACATGAAGGACATTCTGTCTGCCATATTACAATCCCTTTATAATCTAAGGGAATCGTAATACAGCAGACAGGGTATCCATCACATTTGTGAGAGTATTCCCTCTGCCAAGTTCTAAATCAGGCCCTTAGTCTGTTGACGGATGTCACACTTTTGACATAATCTCTAGTCTATTTATAGCAACACAACCACCAGTACCTTTGCTGACCCCAGCACGCGCAGATGCCAGTCCCTCATGAGCTTCTCTGATTAAGTTCTAATCTGGACAGCTTGTTGGGTACTATACCATCTCCATTCCTGGTAGAGGGCCTACAGGAGTTTGGTCTGACTTAAGGGTGTAGGGATATAGAGGAGGAAAGCCTACAGAATGCTTTCGACCTTGCTTGGCGGTATATATGGCTGTTGTTGGACTTTTTTTGCTTATGCAGGGTCATCCCCAATCTTTTTGCCTCCTGCCTCCTATTGTTTCTGACCTGTTGCTGTTGGCTTTTGAACTCTGAGCACTTTACCACTGCTAACCAGTGGTAAGTGCATATGCTCTCTGTGTAAATTGTATTAATGATTGGTTTATCCATGATTGGCATATTTGATTTACTAGTAAGTCCCTAGTAAAGTGCACTAGAGGTGCCAGGGCCTGTAAATCAAATGCTACTAGTGGGCCTGCAGCACTGGTAGTGCCACCCACATACGTAGCTCTGTAATCATGTCTCAGACCTGCCACTGCAGTGTTTGTGCGTGCAGTTTTAACTGTAAATTCGACTTGGCAAGTGTACTCACTTGCCAGGCCTAAACCTTCCCTTTTCTTACATGTCAGACACCCCTAAGGTAGGCCCTAGGTAGCCCCAAGGGCAGGGTGCAGTGTATGGTTAAGGTAGGACATACAGTAATGTGGTTTAAATGTCCGACAGTGAAATATTGCTAAATTCGTTTTTCACTGTTGCAAGGTCTGTCCCTCTCATAGGTCATCATGGGGGCTACCTTTAAATCTGATTAAAGTGTATATTCCCTTTGGGAGCGGATGGACATGTGGAGTTTGGGGTGTCTGAGCTCACAATTTAAAAATACATCTTTTAGTAAAGTTGATTTTAAGATTGTGTGTTTGAAAATGGCACTTTTAGAAAGTGGGCATTTTCTTGCTTATACCATTTCTGTGACTCTGCCTGTTTGTGGATTCCCTGTCTGGGTCAGTTTGACAGTTGGGCTGATTGCACCTCACACTAGACAGTGACACAAAGGGAGCTGGGGTGGAGCCTGCATATGCTGATGAGCCATCTGTGCTAGGAGGGAGGAGTGGTCACTCACACCTGAAAGGGCTGTGCCTGCCCTCACACAATGCAGTCTCCAACCCCCTGGTGAGTGTCTGGGGGCTGGCCTGGGCAAGGCAGGATTTCACATTCAAAAGAGACTTTACTTTGAAGTAGGCCTACTTCAAAGGAGAAATTGGGTATAAGAAGAGCACCCAAAACCACAGACTTTAGAAAGACTTCTTGAACCAAGAGGAACCTCTGCCTGGAGAAGAGCTGAATAGCTGAGGAAGAAGAGCTGCCCTGCCTGTGACTGTGCTTTGTGGAGCTATCCTGCAGTTGCTGCTTCTGCCAGAGTAAGAGGGCAAAGACTGGACTTTCTGTGCCTTCCATCTTGAGAAGAAATCTCCAAGGGCTTGATCTAGAGCTTGCCTCCTGTTGTTTGAAGTGTAAGGGACAGCAAAGACTTCTCTCTGCCAGCACCTGGAGTCTCTGGAGAGACTCCTACTCTGCCCTGTGGTGCCCATCCAGTTCCTGGTACCCTGAAAGGAGAAGCTGGCAGCCTAAAGACAAGAAAATCCACGCACAGAGCGCCGTGCGGAGAAAAGATTGATGCGACTCCGCAGCTGAGAAAACGACGCTCCCAGGAAACGCGACCGAAGAATCGACGCACGGAGCAGGAGAAACGACACGCAGCTTCACTGACAGAGGCTGGGAGATCAGAACCTGCGCTGCGGGGATTTCGGATCATCATGCGGCTGGATTTCCGACTCACGTACCGCCGTGCGGAGTTATTTTTGACGCTCACCTGCCCGTGCGGGGTTAATTTTGATGCACAGCAGGTACATTTTCACGCTAGCAGCGCTAGTGTGTGTTTAAAACTACTTAAAGACTCTTTTTGCATTTTTATTGATAACTTGACTTGTGTATTGTGGATTTTTGTCGTTTTGGTCTTGTTTTGTTTAGATAAATATTTCCTATTCTTCTAAACTGGTATTGTGTCATTTTGTAGTGTTTTCATTAAGTTACTGTGTGTGTTGGTACAAATACTTTACACCTAGCACTCTGAAGTTAAGCCTACTGCTCTGCCAAGCTACCAAGGGGGTAAACAGGGGTTAGCTGAGGGTGATTCTCTTTTACCCTGACTAAAGTGAGGGTCCTTGCTTGAACAGGGGGTAATCTGACTGTCAACCAAAGAACCCATTTCTAACCGCTGTTAAAATATCTGTGTCAACCATTGTTTGAGATCTGGTTAAGGCAGCTACTATAAGTCTGAATTGTGGCTTTGGCAGCTACATCAAACTCACAGTTCCCTTTAGCATGAAATCCACCATGCTGAAGGCCCAAAGTATTTTTCATATGGACTAGAGGAAGCTAATCTTGTAAGACAGCTATCGTTCCCCCGAGTTGTTTATCTTCAATAGAGTTTCCCTTTGAATCCTTTATTCCATTCAATTGCCAGTGTCACAAATCAGCATTGTACCATTGCCCACAGAAGGATGAATCTGACACTATGAGTGTGAGAACTAATGGATTCGCCTATTGTAATTCAAGCATCTGGGCATGACATTCTACATGTTGTGCTATGTTGTTGCCTAAGATCTTGATGTAGATGTAATTCGAATGGCATTTACCATCTTTCACTTTGCCTTGCACTGCAGTGCAGGCTATGGAGTACTTGTATTTCATCCCAGTGCTGGTTGAGCAGAACCATCGATATAGAATGTGTTCTGGTGAGACTCAATGGGCAAAACCTTTGGAGCTGGAGTGATATGATGTTCATATTGGAGAATGACAGTGTACGAACAGTGGGATCAGTTTCTGAAACTTCACATCCACTGCACTTAAAGAAGAAGCCCACTGCACTCACCTAGGGTTTAGGGTGCATGTATTATGAATACTTGCTTTGGTGGCTGCCGCTAATGTTGGTGCGGGAGAAACTACAATCATGAGTTTTCCCTGCGCCAAGGGAAGCTTCTTCAAGATAGCTGTTTGCACAGCTGCAAGGAGTTTTTCAATGGAAGTGAAACGTGCTTCAGCTGGAGAATACAAGTGTGACTTGTATCCAAAAGGAAGAGTCTGTCCTTCATTTTAGATCGCATGGGTATAACCTGAATTATTTGGTATGACACAAAGAACAAGCTTGATCTTAATGTGCCTAGTTTGTAAATATTTTGTCTCAAGCATGCCTGTATGCAGAGCACATAAGACATCAATGTTCCTACTCGTCTACTGTTTTACTGAGAAACGTGGGAGAAATCAAGTTATACAAGGGCTTCACTTGCTCAGCTTAGTGTGGCAAGTAAGTTCATCCAAAGTAAAAAAAAATCCAGGACGGATTGCAACTTCTTCTGTGTTTTAGGGGCTGCAAGGTAGCACACCTCTGAAGGGAATCAGAAGCCAGACCCTTACCCTCGCTGGATCAATCAATCAAGTATTTTTAGAGTGCGCTACTCACCCATAACTTATATAACTCATATCTGAGGAAGGTCCCCGTAAGGTAGGTAATCTTTGAAGTTAATTCTGTAACAATGTGATGCTAATAGTGTTACAACTTTGTCCATCCTATATGGAGGTGCATGCAAGTCATCATCAGTAAGCTAGATATCATCAATGTATGACAGTACTTCAGGATCTGGTTGTAAGATCTCCATAATGAGTGCTGAGAATAAGCCAGAGGTGTCCTTATAGCCCCGGCAAGTGTAGAAACACGAACTAGATTTTGTTGAAACAAAAGGAATTTAAATACTTGCTTTCAGGCACTATGGCCCTCATTCTGACCTTGGCGGTCTTTTCGCAAGACCGCTGAGTTACCGCCGCGGTGAAGACCGCCGACCGCGGCGGTGTGCCGCTGTGCGCATTCTGACCGCTGGGAGCGTTCCGCCGGAAAACCGCCAGCAGCCACACTGGCGGTCGGCGGGAAAGTGGAGACTGGTCAACCTCCACCGCCACGCCAGCAGAACACCGCCCACAGAATTACGACCCACATTTCCGTGTGGCGGTCTTCTGTTGGCGTTCTTCTGTTGGCGGTCACGTCCCTATGGCTCCCGTCGCCTCCCGGAGGACCAACGCACAAGGTAAGTTGATCGTCCGTGAGGGGAGGGGGTGGGGGGGTGTTGTGTGATGTGGGCGTGCATGGGGGTGTGCGTGTGAGTGTGTAGAGGGGGTGTGTGAGTGCGTGCATGCGGGCGGGGGGTGCTGCTGTGTCTATGGGTAATGTGTGCTGTTCGGCAGGTGCGCATGTCGGCATGTATGTGTGCGGGTATGTGTCCCCGTTGTGTATGTGTGTGTAGGGGGTGAGTATATGTGCATGTTGGGGGTGTGTGCATGTCGGGGTACATGTATGTGCATGTCGGGGTGGGGGTGGGGAGGGGGTTCGTACCACCTCTGGGGGGTGGCAGGGGGGTGGAGGGTGTGGGGGGAGGACTCGGGTGGGTAGTGGGGGTGGGGGAGACCCCTATCAGTGCCAGGGAAGGAATTCCCTGGCCCCGATAGTGCTTACCGCCATGGTTCGCACGGCGGTTCCCGCCCGCAAGAAACCGCGGCGGTAGGCAGGGTCATAATACCCTTGGCGGTCTTGGGACGACCGCCGGGCCGGAGTGCGCAAACTCCAACCCCGCGGTCATGACCGCCGCGGCGGTCGGAGTGGAGAAGTAGCGGTCGGTCGCGGCGGGGACCGCCGCGGTCAGAATGCCATTTTTAATACCGCCGGTCTGTTCGCGGTCCGACCGCCGTCTCTCCGCCGACCGCCAGGGTCAGAATGAGGGCCTATGTTTTGACTGAAAACCTTATTAGAGCTATCTAGGGTTGTTTTAAAGTTTTTCAATACCAGATTCAGCATTAAACCTATGCTATGTACATTTTGCACTATATATGTTCTTGTTTGTACGTTTAAATTCCTGTAGTCTAAAATCATCCTAAAGGTTACGTCTGATTTGGAGACTGGAAAAAGGGGCATGTTTATTGGTAAAAGGCAAGGCACCATTATGGTCTGACATGGCAACTGTTCTAGAATAGCCTTAATACCATATCATTCTTTGCTTCTGGTTTAAGATGGTATTGAGCTTTACCTTGAGGTTCACTGTGTAAGGGAATGACATGTGGAACAGAATGTTTATCACACCCTGCTTGGTTTCTGTATAAGGTCGCAGGCTGTCTTACAGCCCAATCACTGGTGTAAATTTCCCCTGATTTCTTCAGGTACTAAGGGAGAAGAGGCTATCCTGAGGACTTCCTCTCCACAGAGCAGTTCCCTAATGATGACTGGAGGCCAGTCTTCCTCAGCTAGTAAAATGTCATAATCCTCAGATAAATGTCCCAAGAAAACAGCTTTAATAGAGTGTGCTATGTCCCCTTCAACTTGTAATTCTAAATCATGAACCCTATCAGGAGGATTTAAATGTGTATCCAGAGTTTCAACCTGTATGAGCTCATCAGTTGGACTCTCTACCAGAAACCTCTAACACATACTTTTGTGACTTCTACTGTGTTGTCCAGGAGTGCTCTTACCCAAGTCTTATTTTGTAGGAGAATACATAGTTCAATCAGCATGTTTCTTAGAAAGTCCTGCTACTTTCTTATTCTTAATGGAAGTCTTAGAGTCCAATCCTATCTCTTCCCTATTCATGCTGACTTCAGCCTCTCGTCCTGTGCCACCTTTCTTGCTACACTCCTCATTTCTTTGGAATTCAAATCAATTCCCTCTCTCTGTTTGTTTACCATAAGAGTCCTGAAAAGAACATGGAGAGCAGATATCAGAATACTGAGTCTGTTTCGTTTTTTAAATTTCTGTCTGTCCCTTAAATTATAACCACTCCTACCAGATTCCTGAGATGCGGGGGAGTTCCAGTCCAACTTTGCTCTCTACCCCTCTTTTTTTTCCTGCCTTCCATTGCAGGTTCCTCAACCCTCAACTTCACTTTTAGGTTTCAAATGTGGCTCATGAACCAAAGCTAGCAGAGGTTTATACTTCCGGTATTATTTTTATTGGTTCCACATCATAATCTGGAACTGGAACTGCTTACAGTCTCTGGTGTATGTTGCCCAAGATGGTCAAAGAAACTATAGAAAAGTTTCCCATTAGTTTCATTCCTAAGTCCAGAACTGTTGCTGATCTGTTCTCATTCTGTACTTGTTTCAGTACCCCAGGGAGAACAGCCCATGAAGAGTGCAATGTGTGCTGGTGTAAATGCTTGCAAATACATTTTCCAAGGTGTTACATTCCTCTTTGGGTGGCACCATCTCTAGAGAATGACACATAGGCCCTCATTGCAACCCTGGCGGTTGGTGATAAAGCAGCGGTAATACCGCCAACAAGCCGGCGGTAAATAAAATGGAATTATGACCACGGCAGAAACCGCCAACACAGACAGCCACTTTAACACACTGACCGCCATGGCGGTAGCAATAAGCACTGCGGTGGTAACTGCCACCAGCCAGGCGGAAGACAATGTACCACCCACTGTATTACAATTGGCCTATCTGCCACCTTTTCCGGGGCGGTACCAATGACAACAAAAGCATGGCAGAAACAGATCTCAGAAGTCAAAGGACTCACCTCTGGAGACTCAGGGAAGAACCACGCCGCTATGGAGCCCTAACTGCCGGTGTTCCCCATGCTGCTCTACCTCCTCCTACACCAGGAATACCAACATGGGCGACGACCACCACGGTGAGTACTGCCGCCGAGCACACAGTGTAGGAGGGAGGAAAAAGAGAGTGCCGCACACACCCAACACACAACACCCCCACCCCCAACAACATACACAGAAACAGATGCAACAGCATTACACATCCACCCCGAACCCCTCAGGAATAATGCAAGGACAAAAGGAAGTGATTGAAGTGAGTGTAATAAGATAAAATTCTAGAAATACATCCTCAAAATTCAAAACAGTATTTACATATATACAAATGGAGGGACACTGCCCAGTCCATAACATCAGTGGGTCACAGGGCCACATCACATAGGCCAAGGCCCCACCTTACTCCTGCATCAACACGGAGAGAACACTGTTGGGGAATCAGGTCAAAATACACAGGCACCTCAGGGGGATAGGGAATGGGGGGCACCTCAGCCTGAAGATAGTACAACACAACTTGTCCTGGAGGGGGCAACATGCTCTGTGCGATGTCCTGGGGAGTGCAAAGCCACAGTCTCTCAAGTGGATAGCCTACCCACTGCTTGGTCCTGGGGAGTGCAAAGCCAAAGTCTCTTTAGTGGGTGGTTTGCTCACTGCTTGGTCCTGGGGAGTGCAAAGCCACAGTCTCTCAAGTTGATGGTCTGCCCACTGATTGGTCATGGGGAATGCAAAGCCACAGTCTCTCTAGTGGTTGGTCTGCCCACTGATGGTCCTGGGGATTGCAAAGCCACATTCTCTTAAGTGGGTGGTCTGCCCCCTGCATGGTCCTGGGGAGTGCAAAGCCACAGTCTCTCTAGTGGCTGCCTTTTTCCACTGGTTCTAGAGGGGGCTTTGTGCCCAGTGTGCTTTATCCTGGCAAGGAGGGGGTGAGTGGATGCCTTCTTCCACTGGTTCTGGAGGGGGCTTTGTGCCCTGTGATGCAGATCTTGGGGAGTGCAAGGTCACAGTCACTCATCTGGGTGTCAGACCCACACGATTTGCAGTGGGCAGAATGCATTACACTCCATGGAGGCAGGACTACACAATACCCGCTGGCGTTGACGGCTGCTCAGTGGTAGCAGTGCCGGTACTGGTGTCGGTGCTGCCAGTGGTAGGGGGAGGCTCCAGCCCTTCCCTGCAGCCTCAGACGGCTGCCCACTGGGGCTGCTGGCAGTGGTGCTGGTGGCGGCGCTGGTGGCGGCACTGGTGGTGGTGCAGGTGGCGGAGCTGATGGCGGTGCTGGCAGTGGTGGGGGGAGGCTCCAGCCCATCCCTTGCAGCCTCGAACGACTGCCCACTGGGGCTGCTGCTGCTGGCAGTGGCGCTGGTGGAGGTGCAGGTGGCAGTGCTGCTGGCGGTGCTGGTGGCGGTGCTGGCAGTGGTGTGGGGAGGCTCCAGCCCTTCCCCTGCATCTTTGAACAGCTGAAGCACCATGGTTGGTGTTGGGGGCTCAGATTCAGTCACAGCAACAGGCCTCCTGTCCCTCCTGCCTGTGGGGCCAGGCCCTTTGCCCTTGCCATCTGGTGGTTCCTCTTGCCCTTGCCATCGGGTGGTGCCTCTTTGCCCTTCCCCTTGCCGTCTGGTGGTGCCTCCTTGCCCTTCCCCTTGTAAGCTGGGCAGCTGCTGCCGGCACACTGCCAGTGCTGATGGATGTTTCCTAGGAGCCTCTCACACCTGCAGTAGCTGCCAAAACTACAGTGGCAGTGGACTGGGTGGCTGAAGTGCCAGCCTGGGTTCTGCCCACTCAGGCCCTACGTGAAGGATGGGGGGGAGGGGTAGGGTCAAGGGGCCAACGGCAGAGAGGAAAAGCTTCTTAGGGACACTGGGGTGGGAAGAGGGTGAAGGTTTGGGAGTGGAGGAAGAGGGAGTAGTTGTAGGAGGTGTCTGTCTGCTGTGTTTGGGTACAGGTGCATGGGCTGGATGGTTTTGTGAGGTGGATGGCTGTTGGGTGTCTGAGTGCTTGCGTTTGTGTACTTTGGGAGGAGGGGGCACAGACACAGTGGGAGAGGACACAGGGGACATGTGCATGGATGTGGGGGTGGTGACTGCCATTGAGTGGCATGTAGTGATAGGCGTGATGGTGATGGAGGCAGTGGGTGTGGATGGAGTGCATGCAGGTGTGAGTGGAGATGCTACTGGGAGGGAGGTGGATGATGAGGTGGAGGGAGACACAGTGGAGGCAGTGGATGTTGTTATGTCAGCATCTGGATGGTGTTTGTGTGAGTGCCTGTGGGATGATGTGTGGTGCTTGTGTTCTCCTGAGCCACTCCTGTGTGTTGTCTTTGGTGCATGCTGGTCTGAACGTGTGCTTGGGATAAGTTGGGGTTCAGGGGAATGGGACCGGGCCGAGGAAGTTGGAGGGGGGAGGCTAGAGACAGGAAAAATGGCTATTATTAGGGAGGAGACCAGAGCCTTGAATGATCTCTGTTGGTCCGCCACGCCAGGGTGGATGCCCTCCAGGAATGCATTTGCAAATGCCCTGCCAAGCCCTAGATGGCATTCACTATGGTTGACTGCCCAACAGAGATGGATCACAGGAGGTCAATAGCCTCCTCAGTCAGGACAGCAGGGCTAACTGGGGCAGGGCCTGAGGTGCCAGGGCCAAAGGAGATGCTCACCCTTCTGGGTGAGCGGGCATGGGAAACTCGTTGAGGGGCTGCTGGGAGGGCGGTGCTGGTACCGGGGTGGTGGCTGTACCTGTATTTGGGGTGGCCACAGAGGTGCCTGCCACCACTAGGGAGCTTCCATTTAAGGAGATATCACTGTCAGAACTGTCCCCTCCTGTCTCCGCTGTGGTGCTCCCCTTGCCCTCCGTCCCACTGGTGCCCTCATTGTCGGTGGATTTGGCCTCCTGGGCCATGGGGGATGCAGCTCCCTCCGGCGCCGGTGCCTCTGCTCCTCCTCCAGATGATGCTAATGCACATAAGGACAGGATGACAAAACAAAAAGGGGGGAGAGACAGAGGATACACTTGGTCAATGGCAGCAACAACACCACCGTTGGCATACACAACACACAGGGAACAGCCCTACGCACTAGGCAATGCACTAACAGTCACAATGCTAGTCACCATGCCATGGACAGGAATACCTGAGATCCACTGAGCCCTGCCCAGTAGTAGATGCCCACTGGCTTGGTTGGAGTTCATCAGCCCCTGGCCAACATGGAACCTAACCTGCAATGTCCGGCCTGGCCTTGGGGCACCAACAGGCGCACATCCCCCACCCAGAGACTACCCCACCACGCCCAAGTAGTATATTGGGAACTGTACTCACCCCTTTGTGGCTGATGTGATGCCCTCAAGCACCCATCCAGCTCTGGATAGGCCACCGGCAGTATGCGGAATATCAGGGGGGTCAGGGTTCGATGGGCACCCCTTCCTCATTGGGAGGCCATTCCCAGCTGGGCCTTTGCCATCTTCCGTGCCCAGATTATCAGGTCCTCCCACCGTTTGCGACAGTGGGTGCTCCGCTTGCCGTAGACCCCCAAGGTCCGCACATCCTTGGCGATGGCACGCCATATACCCTTTTTCTGATAGGCGCAGACCTGCAGAGGAAATACACATAGAAAAAGGGTATCAGTCATACCGTCTGGCCTGTTACACTAATGGCCCACCATATCCCTCCCATCCCCTTATGCACATACATTGCCCTCCATACATCCAGCACACAGCCCAGTACCCCTCAACCACCCCCACTACACAAGGCCTCACATACAGCACTCCATGCATTCATGCATCGTGCTCACAGTGTACTCATCTGTTGGTCTGGAGGCCCATACAGCATTCAGTACTGGGGTGGGACCCCATCCACCAGTCTCTCCAACTCTGCAGCCATGAAGGCAGGGGCTCTTTCCCCAGTGACACAAGCCATGGTCGGTTTCAGACACAGGTCACAGAAGCACTTGCAGTGCAGGTCCTCTCCTTTTGACGATCAGGTAGCAAATGAGTGAACAGATAGAAAATGTCAGTCATGTCCGCAGCGGAGCGTACCGTCACCGCCGGCGTACATGACCATTGGCTACTGTAACCCATAGGGCCCAATGTTAACCAATGAGGAGTTGCACGGCGGTTTTGGACCGCCTCCCGCAGCAGCGCACAACATCAGCGGCATTACCTCATTTCCACCTGTCCATCCACACGGGACAGGCAGCCACCATTTCAGTGGGGGGCAGGCCATGGCACCTAACTGTGTCACAACACACATAGGCACCATTTGGGCCTACACATCAACATAATGTTTCTGTCACAACATGCAATGCACTGTACTTTTAGGAAATGTTGAAAAGTGATCAGATGTTCATCGTTTTGCCCCCTAGATTACAACTGCTAAGGATGAATAGGAGATGGAGCCATCCCCCGTGTACATGCCCCTGGTGGACTTGGCAACAATTGAGGCCAGGCACATTATCCTCACCTACAGACTTGACAGGGCCACAATCCAAGAGATGTGTGCCCAATTGGAGCCAGACCTGATCTCTGCTATCCATCATCCCACTGAGATCTCCCCTCTTGTGCAAGTCCTATCTGTGCTCCATTTTTTTGGCAACTGTCTCCTTCCAAGTGACAGTGGGCTTGGCAGCAGGAATGTCTCAGATGTCTCAGCCAATGTTCTCAATAGTGCTGACCAGAGTGTTGTCTACCCTGATGAAACACATGCGCAGCTACATTGTTTTCCCCCAGGCGGAGGATTTGGCCACAGTGAAAGCTGACTTCTATGCAGTGGGACATATCCCCAACATTATTGGGGAAATAGAGGGTACACATATTGTCTTTGTCCCCCCCCGGAAAAATGAACAGGTGTTCAGAAATCGAAAGAGCTTTCATTCTATGAATCGGCAGATAGTGTGCCTGGCGGACCAGTACATCTCTGATGTGAATGCAAAGTATCCTGGGTCTGTGCATGATGCCTTTATCCTGAGGAATAGCAGCATCCCATATGTGATGGCTCAACTCCAAAGGCACAGGGTGTGGCTAATAGGTGATCCCATGGTCCCCACCCAGTATATGTTGGTGTATGGGTATGGGGTTGGTCCTAAGGGTTAGTGTCTGGCTAACAGGTATCAAACCGGTATTTGCAGGTGTCTCTGGTTACCCCAACCTCTCATGGCTACTGACCCCAGTGAGGAATCGCAGGACAAGGGCAGAGGAACGTTACAATGAGGCACATGGGCGAACAAGAAGAATTACAGAGGGAACCTTTGGCCTCCTGAAGGCCAGGTTTCAGTGCCTCCATCTAACAGGTGGTTCCAGGTGCTACTTACCCAAGAAGGTGTACCAGATCATCGTGGCATGTTGCATGTTGCACAACCTTGCCTTACGAACCAGGTGCCTTTTCTGCAGGAGGATGAGGCTGGAGATGGGTGTGTGGAAGCGGTGGACCCTGTGGACAGTGACAAAGAGGCAGAGAATGAGGATGTGGACAACAGAACAGCAATCATTCGACAGTACTTCCAGTGACTCACAGGTAAGACACTGTTACTTTACCTTCCATTGCAGTTTTGTATTGTACATTTTCACTGGCAGGCTGATATTCCCACTACTATGGCCACTTACTGTACCCTTTGACATGTCTATTTACAGATATCTGTGCCCCACTCTGGCTCCTGGTGTATTCACTGCAGCAAACTACAGGTCATACCTAAGTATACATTACTGTACAGTTGAATTGCAATGTCTACAGATTGTTAAACGAATACATAGTTCAATCACCTGACAGACTCAATACTTGTATTTTTTACAAGGATGTTTATTCATGTGCTAATAAGTGGATGGGGTATTGCTATAGGCTGGGGGGGTGGAGGAGAGTCCAGGATAGAGTCCAATATATTTGTATCACAGGTGCATTGTCCAAGGGGGCATAGGAAGTGGAGCAATGGCAGTTCAAGGTGGACAGGGTGACAGAGTGGGACACAAGGGTGACAATCACAAGAGTCTTATTTTATGGCGGGGGTCTTGGCAATGTACTCTGGCTTCTGCCTGGATCGCAGGGACCGTTCGTGGGGTGGTTCTTCTTCTGCAGGGGGTGGGGTGCTGGTGGCCTGTTGTTCCTGAGTTGGGGGCTCCTGTCCACTAGCGTCAGCGGAGGTGGAGGGCTGTTCATCGGTTTGGCTAGTGTCAGGGGCCCGTTGGTGTGCCACTGCCTCCTTCATGGTGTTGGCACCCCTGCAATGGTGACAAGGGTGGTGTGGATGTCCCTCAGGTCCTCCCTGATCCCCAGGTATTGTCCCTCCTGCAACGGCTGGGTCTCCTGCAACTTGGCCAGTATCTGGCCCATCGTCTCCTGGAAATGGTGGTATGCTCCCAGGATGTTGCTGAGTGCCTCGTGGAGAGTCGGTTCCCTGGCCTGTCCTCTCCCTGTCGCACAGCAGTCCTCCCACCTTCTCTGTTGTCCTGTGCCTCTGTCCCCTGAACCGTGTGCCCACTGCCACTGACCCCAAGTCCCCGATCTTCCTGTGTTTGTGGGGTGGCCTGGGGTCCCTATAGTGGTGGACATACTGTTGATTGACGTGTCTGGGGGACAGAGGTATGGGCCTGCTGGGTGGGTGCTGTGGTGGTATTTCCTGAGGGGAGAGGCTCTGTGGTGGTATGGTACTGTGCCAGGCTAACCGACTGTCCAGAGGTCCCTATTGGGCCAGGTTGGTCATCCTGATCCAGACGAGCAGAGCTGCTCGCCTATTCTGGGGGGGGACTGGATGTTGCTGGCACCTCCTCTCCGGTGATGTTGTGTGGGGGACCTGTGGGGATGTAAATGCAGTGTTATTGTTTCTGCATGTGACATCTTCTGCATGGGTGTGTTGGCCTCTATGGTTGTGAGAGCCCTGTCAGCTTTGCATTGTGTGAGTAGTTATTTTGTGGGCTAGGTGATTCTCTCTAGGGTGCATGTTGTGATCATGGGTGTCCATGCAGGGCTGTGAGTGGTGTCCATGCATTGGTGGTGCATGCAGTGCTGGCTACTGGGATGGGTGGGTTGTGATGGCGGGGTGTATGTGAGGTGGTGGGGTGATGGGGTAGGGGTGGGGGTATGTGATGGCATGCAGGTAGGGGGGTGATACTAATAGAGATTTGACTTACCAGAGTCCAGTCCTCCTGCTACTCCTGTGAGGCCCTCGGGATGCAGTATTGCCAAGACTTCCTCCTCCCATGTTGTTAGTTGTAGGGGAGGAGGTGGGGGTCCACTGCCAGTCCTCTGTACTGCTATCTGGTGTCTTGCTGCCACGGATCGCACCTTCCCCCGTAGGTCATTCCACCTCTTCCTGATGATTCTGCAAAACCACAGAAAATTGAGTTGCAGCCAACTAAAAATGTTGGTGGGTTTTATAAACTTTATGTAAACCCAAGAGAACACAATAAAGTTCCACAGCTAGGGCTGCATTACAGGAACCAATGGCAGTGCAGTTATTAGGTAGTTAGATGGATGAAGGGGATGGATAGGCCAAAGTTAATGTTACAACTACCAAATATCTTGTTTGGAGTATGAACCAATGGAATTTCATCATTATTAGGCTCTTAATCCTATATGTGTTGGGGTTAATTTTAAGCTCTGTTACAGATCCTTCCCTGAGTAGTAATGTCACTTTTACTTCCAATTTTATGTGAAAATTATATTGTTGTGTTTATATTAGCTATTCAGATCACATTTTTACCTTAGATGAGGCTTGCACAGTTGATTTGCTTATAGATGTTTATTCTGCAAACTTTGATTCCATGATCCTAACTTTTTAAAAGCAAATGAAAATAAAAAATGGATTGCACAATGGTGGTCCCACAGAAACTTATGTTATCAAAAATTCAATGTTATAGTATGGGAGAATGTGTTGGTGCAAGTCATGCTCTTGGTGATAAAGGAGGAGCAAGGATATGGGCTGGGGGGTGAAAGAAGATATTGGTGCAGAACTAGTGCCAGTGCAGTTGGCAGTTAGTTAGATGGATTAAGTCTAGACCAGCGGACATGTGGTGGAACCAAACAGATGTGGGAGCAAATCACCCATGTCCATCAACAACAATAATATATCTTCATATGTGACTGTTTCAGGGGCAGGATTGTGGCACTATGAGGGACTCAATAATTAGTGTCTGAATCCACATTCACAGAGTGTAAAAATTGAAATAGGACTATTCTTTTGACACTCTGGTCGTGTCAAACCACCTTAAATGTTGCTATACGGAAAGTGATGAACAACAACTCCAGCAGCCTAACTTATGCACCATTGTTGAAGGTGCACATCTCTTTTGGGCTAAGGTCACTCATCAATGGTGCACACTCAGATATTCTTCATTAAAATGAAGAAAAACCTTTGAGGTTGTATGTGATTTCACCACAACACAAATTCACAGAATGTCAATTCCAATAAGTTGTCAGGATCAAAGGGCAAATATAATTCCCAAGAGTAGAACATCCCCAGTCCTATTTTTCCACCTGTTCCAGCCCAGGTACTCAATAATAATACATAGGCTAGGAACATGTGGAAAATGAATGAAGGGAAATGACACCGGAGACACTGGTTCAGAATGTCACCCACAGTAAACAAGATCATCTCAGAGCCACTACTCGAACAGCTCAGTGAGACTTAGCCAATACAAACCAATCTGCTGCAAAGGTGTCATAAGACTTACATCTTTTTTGGTGAGGAAAGTGTGTGACTGGCTACAGTCCCATGGATTCCGAGCCAGAGTCAAATAGCCAGCCAGAGGCTCCAGGTCTCCAGAGATAGCAGAAGGCAGTTTATCAGAGTAGCAAGCAGGTTATACGATGTAAGAGGTGAAGAATGTAACATGCTGATGGAAAAGCTACTACAAAGATGAGCAATGTTACCTGTAATAGGGCAACAAACACAAGAAGAATTGAGCATATAAAGGAAGGATACAGAAGGTAAATGGAAGTTATCACATGAAGGAAGGTATCACATGGAGGAAGGGCACCGGGCCTGGAAAGGCTTTCAAGTGAAGGTAACAGAAACAACAAAGGAGATGACATGGCATGCTGAGTGACAAACTGAACATAAGTGACGGAGTCGGAACAACTAGGAGATGTTGCTAGACACTGACTTAGTGTCTGCACTGAGTTTAATATAGTCCCAGAAGCCCCACCCACAGCCTAGAAGTCCCAACCTCTTTGAAACGTGAATGAGGGCTTGAAGCCTGCATGTCTGAGCATCTGCCCTTTATTAGCAAGGTGCTTCCAACTAATCCTGACAATACCCCACACCTCCAAAAACTCCCTTCCCCAGAGTTTTGCATTGGGACTTAGGCCCTCATTACGACTCTGGCGGTGGGTGAAAAAGTAGCGGTGATACCGCCAACAGGCTGGCGGTAAGTACCGCCAAATTATGTCCATGGCAGTGATATCTCCGATAGACAGCCAATGTACCACACCAACGGCCAGAGCGGAAACAACAGCCACCATGGTGGTAGCCACTTACAGCCTAGGCGGAAGTCAAAGTTCCATCCACCATATTAAGACCCTGCAAACCGCCACCTTTCCCAGGGTGGTACGAACTCCATCAAAAGCCTGGTGGAAACAGAGCACAAAAGTCAAAGGACTCACCATTGGAGATACAGGGAAGAACCACGCCGCCATGGAACCCAAACTGTAAGTTTTCCCAATGATCTTCTACGTAATGCTCCACCTGGAACACCAACGCCGACGAAGACGACGACGGTTAGTACAGCCGCCTAGCACACAAGAGAGGATGGGAGGAAAAGAGAGTGACACACACACACGCACAACACACACCATTCACACTCATACCACACACACAACCAGCTGCAATACAAAAACAATTTGACCCCAAAAATCGGCAGAATAATGCAAGGACAATAGGAATTGACAAAAGTGATTGTAATCAGTCCAACATCAAAATTAATAATCCGATTTGGCCATAAAACAGATATGTACACTTGTATAGAAAAGGGACACTGTCCAGGCCAAAGTTCAAAGGGCCCACATGGACACAGGGCACAGTCCAAGGGCCAACTCGAAACCTGAGCACATCCGGATAGAACACTGCAGGGGCATCGTTTTGCAAATAGGCAGGCACCTCGGGGGGGCACCTCAGCCGGATGCGGGAATAAGCCCACTGGTTCTGGAGGGGGCAACATGCCCAATTCTTTGTCCTGGAGAGTGCAAGGCCACAGTCTCTGCAGTGGGTGACTTGCCCACTGCTTCTGGAGGGGGCAACATGCCAATTGCTTTCTCCTGGGGAGTGCAAGGCCACAGTCTCTGCAGTGGGTGACTTTCCCACTGGTTCTGGAGGGGGGAGCATGCCTATTGCTTTGTCATGGGAAGTGTGAGGCCACAGTCTCTGAAGTGGGTGACTTGCCCACTGGTTCTGGAGGGGGCAACATTCCCATTGCTTTGTCCTGGGAAATGCAAGGCCACAGTCTGCTGGACAGGGCAGCCCGCACAGTAGCCACTGGAGGGTGGACTACATGGTGTCTGCCGGCAGTGATGGCTTCATGTTGGTGGTGGTTGGGGGAGGCTCCTGGGCAGCCCCTTCACTCTGTGATGGCTGCATGCTGATGGTGATTGTGGGAGGCTCCTGGGCAGCCCCTGCACTCACTGATGGCTGCATGTTGGTGGTGGTTGAGGGAGGCTCCTGGGCAGCCCCTGCACTCTGTTATGGCTGCATGCTGGTAGTCGGTGAGGGAGGCTCCTGTGCAGCCCCTACACTCTGTGAAGGCAGCACATCCACAGCTGGCGGTGAGGGTCCTCTGACAGCTGCTGGTGGTGGCTTTGTTTTGCCTGACAGCTTCCGCTGGTGTAGAGTGTCTCTTCTCCTCCTGGTCATGGGTTGGGGATCCCTTACCCTTCCTGCCAGGGGTGGATGGGCTCTTCCCCTCTCTGCTTGGTGATGCAGGCTCCTTCCCCTTCATCCCAGCTGGTTCAGGCTCCTTCCCCTGCTTCCCAGCTGGTGCAGGCTCCTTCCACTTCTTAACAGCTGGTGCAGGCTCCTTCCCCTTCCTCACAGCTGGTGCTGGACTCTTCCCTTTCATCCCCCCAGGTTGTGCTGTCTCCTTCCCCTTCAGTGTTGTTGTTCTGGTATCCCTACCACCACGAGTAGGTGATGCTACGCTTTGGCTGAGGGGCTGTGTCCTTGCTACCCTGCCCACACGTGCAGGACAGGGGAAGGGGTAGGGAAGAGGTCAAGTTGGAAAAGGAAAAGCTTTTTAGGGATGTTGGGGCGGGAGGGGTAATGGGAGTGGAGGATGAGGGAGTGGTTGTTGGGGGTGTTTGTCTCATGGATTTGGGTGCAGGTGCATGAGCTGTATGCTGTTGTGAGGTGGATGGCTGTTGGGTGTCGGAGTGCTTGCGTTTGTGTCCTTTGGGGGGGACAGACACAGTGGGAGAAGACACAAGGGACGTGTGCATGGATGTTGTGGAGGTGTTTGCCAGTGAGGTGTGTATTCTGCTTGTTGAGGTGATGATGCTGGTAGTGGATACTGATGGAGTGCATGCAGGTGTACGTGTGGACGTAACTGGATGGGGGTGGAGGAGGAGGAGGAGGGGAAGACAGTGGAGACAGTAGATGTTGTCGTGTCTGCAACTGAATGTTTTTTGTGTGAGTGCCTGTGGGATGAACTGTGGTGCTTGTGTTTGCCTGTGCCATCTTGTGTGTTGTCTTGTGTGTATGCTCATCTGTATGAGTGCTTGGGATAGGTTGGGGTTGGGGAGAATGGGACTGGGAAGTGGAAGAAGGAGGGGCGACAGTAGAAACAGGGACAATGGCTGCCATCAGAGAGAAGGCCAGAGCCTGAATCGATCTCTTTTGGGCTACCAATCCACTGTGAATGCCCTCCAGGAATTCATTGCATTGCTGCATCTGGGATGCCAGCCCCTAGATGGCATTCACAATGGTTGATTGCCCTACAGAGATGGATCTCAGGAGGTCAATAGTCTCCTCACTCAGGGCAGCAGGGTTCACTTGGGCAGGGGCTGAGGTGCCTGGGGCGAAGGAGATGCCCAGCCTCCTGGGTAAGCGGGTACGGGAAACTCGCTGAGGGGCTACTGGGAGGGCAGTGCTGGTACGGGGGTGGCGGTTGTTCCAGCAGCTGGGGTGGTCACAGAGGTGTCCACCTCCACCAGGGAGCTCCCATCGAAGGAGGTATATGAGTCTGTGTTGTCCCCTCCAGTCTCCGCCGTAGTGCTCGCCTAGCTCTCCATCCCACTGGTTCCCTCGGTGTCGGTGGACTCTGCCTCTAGGGTCCTGTGGGATGCAGCTCCCTCTGTCGCCAGTGCCTCTACTCCTCCGCCAGATGATGCTAATGCACATAATGATAGGATGACAAAACAAGAAAGGGGGGGAGAGAGACAAAGGAAACACTGGGTCAATGACTGCACCAACACCACTCTTGGCGTACACAGCACCCTCACACTCAGGGAACAGGCCTACGCACTATGAATTGCACTATCAGTGAAATGGCTAGTGACCAAGGCATGAGGAGGGGCACACACCTCCAACTGCAGGACACCTGGGACCCACGCAGCTCTGCCCAGAAGTGAATACTAATAAGCTATGTAAGCAGTATTTTCCATTCAAACCCTTAGCCTCCACAGGACCTAAGCTGCTATGTTTAGCCTGGCCTAGCGGCACCCACTGACACACCGATGGATACCACTCAACCAGCCGTAAGCTGAAATGATAGCCACTGTACTCACCCCCTCGTGGCTTCTGTGATGGCCTCAAGTGCCCATCCAGCACAGGGTCGGCCACCGCCAGTATGCAGGCCATCAGGGGGGTCAGGGTCCAACAGGCACCCCTTCCTCGTAAGGAGGCCATCCACAGCTGGACCTCTGCGGTCTTTCGTGCCCAGCATCTCAGGTTCCCCAAGGTCCGCACGTCCTTGGCAATGGCACGCCATAATCCCTTCTTTTAATGGGCGCTGACCTGCAGAGGTAATACAGACAGGAGAACTCCATTAAACAAACAGTCCAGCCTGTCACACCCATGGCCCACCATACCCGATCCAATCACCAGTAGCACACACATAGGCCAGCTCACAACATGTACCCCGCCAACATACAATCTCCCCACCCACCCTTACATGATGCCTTCACACACATCTCCATGCCATCATGCCACAGCCATCATGCCCACAGTGTACTTACCTGTTGGTCTGGAGGCCCATACATCAGTCCATACTGTGGTAGGACCCCATCCACCAGTCTGTCCAACTCCTCAGAAGTGAAGGCTGGAGCCCTTTCCCCGGTCACACAGGCAATGGTAGGTTCCAGACACAGGTCACAGCAGCACATGCAGTGTAGGTCTTCTCCTGTGGAAGGTCAGGAAACAAGTGAGGAATGTGAAATAAGATGGCAGTCACGTCCGCAGCAGTGTATACCGTCACCGCGGGTGCAGATCCCCATTGGCCACTCTACCCCATAGGGCCCAATATTATCCAATGAGGAATTGCACGGTGGTTCATGACTGCCTACCGCCACAGCGCCCAACGGCAGCGGAATTAACTCACTTCCACCTGTCCCTCCACACAGGACAGGCAGTCGCCATTCGGGGGGGGGGGTGAACAGGCCTATCGATAATTGCTGCATCACAGAATAAATAGGCACATACTTTGAAATTACACTGTCCCAAAACATGATTGCACAATGTGGACTGCTGCAGTGGTATAGTTGTTCAAATTGTGACAGCCTACCCACTCTTGTGTCCCTTAGATATCTACAGCTGCGGATGAATAGGAGATGGAGACATAGTCCCATGTACAGACCCCTGGTGGACTTGGCTACACTGGAGGACAGGCACATTATCCTCACCTATAGACTGGACAGGGCCACAATCACAGAGCTGTGTGCCAAGTTGTAACCTGACCTGATCTCAGCTATCCGTCATCCGACTACGATAACCCTTCTTGTGCAGGTTCTATCAGATCAGTGCTCCATTTCCTGATACCTGGTTCTTTCCAAGTGACAGTGGGCTTGGCAGCAGGAATGTCAAAGCCAATGTTCTCAATCATGCTGGCAAGGGTCTTGTCTGCCCTGATAAAACATATGTGCAGCTACATTGCTCTCCCCCAGGTGAAGGATTTGGCCACTGCAAAGGCCGGGTTTTATGCAATGAGACATATGCCCAATATAATTGGGGTGATTGACGGAACACATATTGCGTTTGTCCTCCCCACAGCAAAATGAATAGGTGTTTAGGAATCGTAAGAGTTTCCACTCCATGAATGTGCAGATGGTGTGCCTGGCAGACCAGTACATCTCCCACATCAATGCTAAGTATCCTGGGTCGGTGCATGATGCCTTTGTGATTAATGAATAGCAGCATCCCAGATGTGATGTCCCAACTACAGAGGCACAGGGTGTGGCTAATAGGTGAGCCTTGGTTCCCACCCACTATATGTTGGTGTATGCCTATGCTGTTGGCCATATAGGATAGTGTGTGGCTAAATGTTGTCCCTCAATATTTGCAGGTGACTCTGTTTATCCAAACCTATCATGGCTGCTGACCCCTGTGAGGAATGCCAGGACAAGGGCTGTATAACATTATAATGAGGCACATGGGCGAACCAGAAGGATCATTGAGAGGACCTTTGGCCTCCTGAAGGCCAGGTTTAGGTGCCTTCATCTGACAGGTGGATCCCTGTGCTACTCACCCAAGAAGGTCTGCCAGATAGTAGTGGCATGCTACATGTTGCAAAACCTGGCCCTCAGATGCCATGTACCTTTTCTGCAGGATGAGGAGATTGGAGATGCCCCTGTGGCAGCAGTGGACCCTGAGGACAGTGAGGATGAGGAGGCAGAGGATGAGAATGTGGACAACAGAACATTGGTGATACGTCAGTACTTTCAATGACACACAGGTGAGACAGTGCAACTTCACATTTCTATGACTATTGGTGTATTCTGTGTGGCATTGGCATGCTGGCATTACACACTTCTTTCCCCTACTTACTGTTACCTATGGATATTCATTTTACAGATGTTGGTGATATGACAACATTGTCCTGATGTGATCGCAACAGCCAGCAACAGGTAATTAATTCTATGCTCATACTATTTACAGTTCTTTTGAAATGGTTGTAGCTGTTTCAAACAATACAAATTTGCAATACATGAAATACTAGTAGTCAAGTTTTATCCAAGGGTGTTTATTGTTGTGTTAAAATATAGAGGGGAAAGTGCAATGGAATGGGGTGATGATGGAGGAAAGTCCAGTGTATTGTTCCAGTCTGTTTGTAGCACACGTGCATTGTCCATGGGGACATAGGAAGGGGAGCAATGGCAGTTCAAGGTGGACAAGGTAACTGAGTGGGACACAAGGGGACAGTCAGGAGAGTCTCATTTCCTGGTGGTGGTCTTGGCAAGTGTCTGTGGCTTCTGTCTGGTTCACAGGGAACGTTTGCCAGGGATTTCACGTTCTGCAGGGGGAGGGGTGCTGGTGGCCTGTTGGTCCTGTGGTGGGGCTTCCTGGCCACTAGGGGCAGAGGAAGTGGAAGGCTGTTCAGATTCCTGGCTAGTGGCAGGGGCCCACTGGTGTGATGTTGCTTCCCTCGTGACTTTGGCCATGTCTGCCAGCACCCCTGCTATGGAGATCAGGGTGGTTTTGATGGCCTACAAGTCCTCCCTGATCCCCTGATACTGTCCCTTCTGCAGCCGCCTGGTCTCCTGCACGTTGTCTAGGACCTGACCCATCGTGTCCTGGGAATGTTGGTAGGCTCCCAGGATCTCGGAGAGTGCCTCCTGGAGAGTCGGTTCCCTGGTCATGTCCTCCCCCAGCGCACAGCAGTCCTCCCAGTTTCCCTGTTGGCCTGTGCCTCTGTCCCCTGAACGGTGGACCCACTGCCACTGACCTCAGGTCCCTGATTGTCTTGTGTGTGAGGTGTGGCCTGGGGTCACTGTACAGGTGGGCACACTGCTGATTGTCGTGTCCTGGGGACAAAGGCGTGTGTACGCTGGGTGGGTGCTGTGGTGTTGGTTCCTGATGGGGGAGGCTCTGTGGTGGTCTGTGAGTGGGCTTGGGTGACTGCCTGTCCAGTGGTCCCTGATGGGCCAGGTAGGTCATCCAGATCCTGAAGTCCAGAGTTAAAGTCCAGAGTTACCATCATCACTGTGGGCCTCTTCTGTTGGAGGGCTGGATAGTGGTGGCACCTCCTCTCCAGTGACATTGGCTGGGGTATCTGTGGGGATGTAAATGATGTATTATGCTTCAAGTGTATGACATTTGCACTTCTGTAGATTCCCCTCTATGGCTGTTGTTACACTGCCAGGTTTTGCTTGTGTGTGTTGGTGGATTGTGGGATTGTTAGTTTCCCTATGCTGTGCATGCTTTAGTGATGAGTGTCCATGCAGGGCTGGGAGGGGTGCCGATGCATTGGTACAGCATGCAGGGCCTGGCATTGGGACTAGTGAGATGTGTTGGTGGAGTGTGTGGGATGTGGTGGAGTGATGGGAGTGAGGTTGAGGGTGTGTGATGGCATGCAGGTATGGGGGTGATAATTGTTAAAAGTTGACCTACCAGTGTACAGTCCTCCGCCAACTCCGGCGAGCCCCTCAGGATGCAGTATTGCCAGTACCTGCTCCTCCAATGCTGTGAGTTGCGGAGGAGGAGGTGGGGGCCCACCGCTAGTCCTCTGTATGGCGAGCTGGTATCTTGCTGCTATGGAACGTACATTCGTACCTTCCCCGGTAGGTCGTTCCACTTCTTCCTGATGTCGTCCCTTGTTCTTGGGTACTGTCCCACGGCGTTGACCATGTCCACGATTCTCCGCCATAGCTCCATCTTCCTTGCTATTGATATCTGCTGCACCTGTGCTCCAAAGAGCTGTGGCTCTATCCTGACGATTTCCTCCAGCATGACCCTTAACTACTCCTCAGTGAAACGGGGATGCCTTACTGGTGCCATGGTTATTGTGTGATGCGTGTTGATGAGATTGTGTTGGGTAATGTGGTGGGGTGTATGATGTGGAGTGCGTGAGGGGTGCATGTGGTGTGTGTGTCTATTTGTCTCTTTGTTCTTCTTCTCAGTCTCCTGGTGGCAATAGTTGTTTGTAAATGGTTGTGGATGTGTGTTTTATAGTGGAGTGAGTGTGTGGGTGTGGTGTGTGTATGGTGGTCAGGTGTGAGCTTTTGGTATAGGCCAGTGTGGTGTTGTTTTGTATGTGGGTGTCCATTCTGAGCGCAGCGGTATGTACCACCAATGGTTTACCAGCGTTAAATGTCCGCCGTGGTGATTTGTGGGTCATAATGTGATGGGCGTTGTTCTGTTGGCATAAAGGTGTGGGTTTTGGGACCACCAGTTTATCACTGACCTTTGGGCTGTCGGATTTGTGTATGTGGCTGTATTCTGTCGGATTGATGTGTGTCATAATATGGTGAACGGATATTCGCCAGTGCAGCAGTAAGTTGGCGGCCGTCAGCTCAGCAGAAAGCAGGATTTACCGCCAGGGTCGTAATGATGGCCTTAGTTACTTTGGGAAATTCTGATGGAATTTAGAAACCAGTTGGGGTCGACACAAAATAGGGAAATCTTCCAGGATCTCTCCAAAGCACCATAACACTTTCAAGAGATCAAATACTAGAGTTGGCCAAAATGAGAACAGGAGTCCACGATAGTCTCCACCTCATATTCTTGCAAGTCATCTACTAATATTGGAAGGCGAGGTACTCTGTTTATTGTAATTGCTGCCTTCTCCGTGGACACATGAAAATATCAAGAGTGTTTTCTATCTGTTGGGAAGTTCTAATTGAACTACAGATAGTCCTACAAGCTTGACAATAGAGAAGTGCACATAAACCGAGGAGTGGATTTAGAGAGCTTACTTCCTCGGTCTTGGGATCTCTTTGTGGCAGTACCATACCAATTGCAAATGATGATGCATCACTCTCTATTATGAAATGCAGTCTTTAAAAAGATAGGAGGATTACGTTTCTGACTTAGTAGTGCTATAGGTATTACCAAGGTGGAAAAGTATTTAATGAAGTGGCAATAAATGTTTTTTAAAACCTAATAATCATTGTATTTTTTTGACAGATGCTGGTGTTGCTCACTCTAATACAGGGTTGACCTTGTCTTGATCCATACTGATGCCTTCTTTGAAAATGTCAAACCCCAAAATGGTGACCTGATCCTTTTCAAAAACACATTTCTCTGCTTTTACATATAAAGCATGCTTTCTCATTCTTGAGAGATCTTCCAATACATGGCGGTGACGCAGTTGAAGATCTTTAGCATAAATTAGAATATCGTCTAAATAACTGCCAATAAGAGCCATCAGGTCCCTGAGAACTTTAAGTAAAATAAGGAGATTTTTTACAAATAGACTATCAGGCAAATCAATTAGGATAGTAGTATGTATGGTGTAAATATTTCATATGTTTACTAATAAGGGAGTTTCATTGTGTGTTAAACCACGATTTTATACAGTCATTACATTCCCCTCTCTGAAGACTTCCCGTTAATATTTTCATGCACGTCCAGTAATTGTGGGCAGATGCAGATGATGGGACCAATTATTTCATCCTATATCCACAGAGACTGTCACCTTTGGTGCTGGTAAGGATAGTGTTCCACTATCACTCGAACTAAAATAGAGGAATAAACAGAAGTCTAAAATGTAGAAATTTCATTTTTTTCTGCAGCCTCGAGGTTCAGTGGGTATATGGTTGCTTTATTAAGCAGTAGGAATCTGAGACAAATTCTGAAGGCCTGATTCACAAAGGTAATCTTCTACTTTTGTGTAAGTTTACTCTTTTTTGCTATTCACAAATGATTTAATAGTAAGTCTATGACTGTAGAGTCTCCCAGTCGCAAACTATTATATTATTTGCTTGCAAATAATGAAAAAGAGAAAACTTTGCATTTGAAATCGGGCACAATGTGTTTATACTTTGAAAATCAGAATAGGTCTTCCTCATGACTTTTTCCCAATAATGTTTTCCTTATTAAATTTCTTGTGAGTGTTATTTTGCAATGTAGTGAGATCACTTACTTGTGGTAGTTTTTGGACTTAAATTACTTTGTTTGACAGGTGATTTCCATTTGGCTAGCTGATTACTTGTGGTGTGGATATTTGTAGACAAATCTCCCAGTCAAAATTGTCTCCAGTATACTTTTCTATGCAAGAAGTGTTGTCTATCAGACCAACATTGGTACAGCTTCCATGAGTCTATTTAGACAATGTACTTTTTGTAAAATTACCATTGGGGATTTTTAACACTGCTACTGTACTTGTTGCTACAACATGGCTGGATTATTTGGCCATCATTTCATCATGGTGTGTTATTGGGTATATGAAGATTAGCTGGATGCATGATCTTGTGTGGGATCTGTGAGACCAAACTTGGCATTGCCATTCTATTTTGTGCCAACAGGTTACTGAGGGATGCTACGTGAGCCAAACCATTCAAGGTGTTGAGGTCTCCTACTTGCTCCATGGGTATTGTGATTGCACAACTTCACCCATGCAAATGGAGTTGTCTGTGATTCTGATTTTCCTGCAGGGAACTGTTCACAGTTCATGTAAGTTGCATGCATATGGTGTTGCAAATGTTGGGGCCACTTTGCCGAAGCCTGTGGCTGGGTGCTACTGTACATTGTGGTACTGTTCGCTAATCAAAACAGTTGATATTGTGTGTTTAGGCACATAGTGACCCTATTTGTCTTTGTAATTTCAGTAGCAGCACAGACAAGCAGAGGAGACAGGGCTGAAACCAGTGGGGAAGCAGCTGGCCATGGTACCACCAGTCAAGAGACATCATACACGGATTGACCTGGTGGCCCGGAGGATGACGGGAGTGCCACAGAGGACACAGGATCAACATCTTCATCTTCGGATTCTTCCTCCAGTGGCCACTCCCTAGTGGTGGTGGTCCCATCAGGACCTGTACCTGTTCCATCCTTGTCTGCAAACCCCAGACCCATCTCCACCCTCCCTGTTGCTCCCTACCTAGTTGGCCGTGCCCACTCATCCAAGAGGGTGAGTGTCTCCTTTGCACCTGGCACCTCACCCCTGCCCCTGTTACCCCTGCTGCCCTGAGTGAGGAGGATATTGACCTCCTGAGGAGTATCTCTGTGGGTCAGACTGTCATTCTGAATGTCATCCAGGTGCAAGGCACCCGACTTCAGCTGGTGGTTGCGTACCTGGAAGGCATTCATACTGCCATGGCTGGCTTACAGAGATCTCTTTAGGCTCTGACCTCTTCACAGACGGCAGCCTTCCACCCCCACAGTCCTACCCCCACCACCTACCTCTTCCCCATCCAAAATCCCTCTTCCTCTACTTGTCTAAAACACACACATCTACACACACCCACCTCAACACACACAAGCAGCACACATAATCACAGGCCCCACAAGACAGACCAGCAACCAAGCACTCAACAGTCACACAGACTATCACACCCACCATTCCCACAGACACCACCCCCACCGACCCACACACCACACACACAATGCCCCAAGACACCAGCCCCCCCACAGACCCACACACCACATACACCATACCCCCAACACCCACAGACCTACACACACCATACCCCAGACACCACCTCAACACCCACAGACCCATACACCACACAACCATACCCCCAGACACCACCCCAACACCCACACACCACACACACCATACTCCCAGACACCACCTCAATACCCACAGACACACACACCACACATACACCATACCCCGAGACAACACCGCAACGCACACAGACACAGCCATCCCCTCTACCTCACAGCCACCTAAGCAAACACCCACACTCACACTCACACATGCAACAAACACCACCCTAGCCCAATCATACCTCAGACACACACACACCAGCAGCAACAACACCCACAGCCAAGACAAGCACTTCCTCAACCTCCCAACCCCTAATCCTTTCTGCAAAAGCGACCCATTTCTCAAAGAAAGTTTCCTGTTTGACCTTCCCCTTAACCATCTGAAGCCCCCCCTTCCAAAACCAAAAGGACCCCGCCCACATTTCAACCCTGTCAGACTTGCCAACGCCCACACTGGAACCAGACATACCCCTCGTACCCCCAAGAAGAAGTTCACCCCTCCCAAAGTTAAGGCCACCCCTCCCAAAGTAAAGCCCACCCTCCCAAAACTAAACCCACCCATCCTAAATCCAACCCCACTCCACCCAAGGGGGATCATTGAGGTGCCTTGCCTGCCCACTTGATGCTTCTTCTTGTGGAGGTTCCTATGGCAGTGGTCAGTGAGTCAAGTTGTGGTGCACAGCAGTGCACATGTACTCCTATTTTTGGACTTGCCATTGGCCTTAATGCAACAAGTTCTGTTAATAAACACAAGATGTTTTTTGGGGATACATTTTTCCTGCCATTACTTTTCTGCCTTTTTGATGTTCCTGAGTAATTTGTGATGTATGCCTCCAGTTGTGATCGAGTCACCCTGAGCGCTGATCCATTTGCTGTGGTTGGCAAGATCTGACTTTGGGAGAAGTGTTGGTGCTGCCTAAGACAAGGGGAGATGTTCAACGGGCGGAAATGTAGGTGGTATTCCAATTGGGGAGTCATTGCATTGTGCGTTGTTTGATATGGTCAATATCTCATCCTGGCTTGACCAATGTCAACATATATTGGATTAGATTTGTCTCCCTGATGTAGATTGGACATTTGTATCATGTGTGCAAACTAGAGTTTTGTTTGTCCACACATGGAGTTCACTGACCATGTGTTCATTTTCCTGTGTGTACCTTCCAGCTATTTCATCAACATGTGTGACCCAATCTATTGCTGTTGCATTTGCTTTCTTGACTTGCACTTACACATT